>NW_017308709.1:0-878 GCF_000935625.1 Nanorana parkeri
CTCTGACCTCTACATTCCCCCGCTGGCCTCTGCACTGCATAGATACTGACCGCTGACCTCTACATTCACCCGCTAGCCTCTGCACTGGATACATACTGACCGCTGACCTCTACATTCCCCCACTGACCTCTGCGCTGCATACATAATGACCACTGACCTCTACATTCCCCCGCTGACCTCTGCACTGCATACATACTGACCGCTGACCTCTACATTTCCCCGCTGACCTCTGCGCTGCATACATAATGACCGCTTACCTCTACATTCCCCCGCTGGCCTCTGCACTACATACTGACTCCTGACCTCTACATTCCCCCGCTGACCTCTGCACTGCATACATACTGACCGCTGACCTCTACCTTTCCCCGCTGGCCTCTGCACTACATACTGACTCCTGACCTCTACATTCCCCCGCTGACCTCTGCACTGCATACATACTGACCGCTGACCTCTACCTTTCCCCGCTGGCCTCTGCACTACATACTGACTCCTGACCTCTACATTCCCCCGCTGACCTCTGCACTGCATACATACTGACCGCTGACCTCTACATTTCCCCGCTGGCCTCTGCACTGCGTACATACTGACTTCTGACCCCTACATTACAACGCTGGCCTTTGCACTGCGTACATACTGATCGCTGACCTCTACATTTAACAGCTGGCCTCTGCACTGCATACATACTTAGGTGTCAAAATTTCCACTCGCCCCGTCGCAATTAGTAAGTGAAAATTGCGTGGGGGTGAGTGAAATCTCATCGAGGTGCGCCGCCGGCGGACCAGTGATAGGACACTACCGCTGCGGCGATTGCTCACTTCTGTTCTCTCTTCTCACCGACCGCTGCAGCTACAAAGCGGCAGAGAAGAGAGAACAGAAGT
>NW_017308709.1:2274-3030 GCF_000935625.1 Nanorana parkeri
CTGCATTACATACTGATCTCTGACCTCTACATTGCACCGCTAACATCTGCACTGCCTACATTCTGACCTCTACATTACACCACTGACCTCTGCACTGTGTACATACTGACCTCTGAACTGTGTACATACTGACCTCTGATCTCTACATTACACCGCCGGCCTCTGCACTGCGCACATACTGACCTCTACATAACACTGCTGACCTCTGCGCTGCGCACATACTGACCTCTACATAACACTGCTGACCTCTGTGCTGCGTTACATACTGACCTCTGCACTGTTACATACTAACCTCTACATTACACCCCTGATCTCTGCACTGCATTACACACTGACCTCCACATTACCCTGCTGGCCTCTGCACTGCGTACTTCCTGACCTCTACATTACACCGCTGATCTCTACATTACACTGCTGTCCTCTGCACTGCGTTACATACTGACCTCTGCACTGTTACATACTAACCTCTACATTACACCCCTGATCTCTGCACTGCATTACACACTGACCTCCACATTACCCTGCTGGCCTCTGCACTGCGTACTTCCTGACCTCTACATTACACCGCTGATCTCTACATTACACTGCTGTCCTCTGCACTGCGTTACATACTGACCTCTTTATTACACCGCTGACCCTCTACATTACACTGCTGACCTCTGCACCACATACATGCTGACCTCTACATTACACCACTAACCTCCTGTACTGTGCTTCACACTGCTGACCTCTGTACTGTGCGTTATTGCTGACCTC
>NW_017308709.1:4078-31925 GCF_000935625.1 Nanorana parkeri
CTGCTGAACTCTGTACTGTGCGTTACACCACTGACCACTACTGCGTTACTAGGAGTCAGTGGCAGAACTACCAGGGTCACAGCGGTCGTGTACCGCACTGACGAGGTATCCCTCCGCTACTGGTGTGCTATAATTTTCCTCAACCCCAAAATTTTTCTACCGCGTTACTTCCAGGTGTGCATGAAGAAAGGGGGTCGTGAACACAGGTGATTCGAATGACACGGCCCCACCGTAAGTGACACGGTCGAGAAAATGTATGGGGTCGAGAAAAATTAAAGAACACTGATTTTGACACTGTCTGGCTCCTCCCACTATCCTCCCAACAGCTCACAGCCTAGAAGTCCGGTGGCCCAAAGTGGGTGAGAGTGCCTAAGTAGCGGACAGGAAGCAGAGTTAGGCCAGAACCATGTAGGGAGCACAGTGGGAGGAGAGCACCATCCCCTAGCCAGTCGTCCCTTTGATGGACTTACTAGGAGTCCTCACATCTCGCGACCATTCAAACTACCGTTACATGGATTGCCAAAGTGGGAGACAGGGGCGGGGGAAGAGGCAGAGTGGGAGGGGGGCCAAGTCGCTGCATCATGGGCCTCTGTGTTGTACTTGCCCCCTGGGCTAAAAGTTGCCAGTCAGCCCCTGCTCAGGACTGTCATCCACACTAAAGTAAACAGGCATCTGGTGACCTGCATTTTATGTGTGCTTCATGACATGACAAAATCATAAATTAATCTTTTTATATAAGCCCTTAATGTATTAACCAGCAATGCTGTATAAAACGGAGGTGTGAAAGTTCACACCTGGACACAGATTGCAATTGTGAGCGTCCATGCAGTCATTACATATCATTATTATACACTCTGCTGGCCTGGGTAACTTAGCTATGCTTTATGCAACTATGGGACAAGGACACTCTGGGGGGGAAGGGGGGTTGAACCCCCCTAACCCTCCCTTATCTACGCCCCTGCCTGGTAGGACTTAGTTAGTTAAGATTTCCTGGGATTCGATTGTGCTGTCAGCTTCAGACAAGTACTTGGGAATAAAGAGTCACACCAAACTGTGTATTCACTCTATATTCAAAGGTTTATTGTTAAAACAAGGAATATACACTGAGTGGCCAGATTATGACCACCCCATCAGTACTTCGTTGGGCCACCTTTTGCCTTCATTACTGCGGCGATTCTTCTTGGCATTGACTCCACGATATGTTGAAAGGTGATGTGAGGAATCTGACGCCATGCCTGATAAATAGCACTGTCCAGTTTTGTGAGATTTGATGGTTGTGGAACCAGCTGCCTGCTCAACTTCGTCCCACAAATGTTCAATTGGATTGAGATCTGGTGATTGTGGGGGCCACCTAAGCAAGGTAAAGTCTCCCTCATGTTCTTGAAACCACTCCTGCACAATAGGAGCACCATGGCATGGCGCATTGTCTTGTTGGAAGAAGCCATCTCCATTGGGATACGCCATCAACATGATAGGATGAACTTGATCAGCAACGATACTTTGGTATGTTGTGCTATTCAGACGTTGTTCCACACGAATTAAAGGGCCCAAATCATGCCAGGAAAACATGCCCCAAACCATAACACTGCCCCCACCAGCTTGAAGGGTTGTACTCATGCATGTGGGGTGCATGCTTTCATGCTGTTCCTGCCAAATTCTCACTCTGCCATCTGCATGATGCAACTGGAAACGTGATTCATCGGACCACATGACTTTTTTCCAATGCTCGACTGTCCAATCCTTGTGTTCCTGTGCGAATTGGAGACGTTTTATCTTGTTAACTGCAGACAGTAAAGGTGTTCGAACAGGCCTTTGCCTTCCATATCCCATACGATGCAGTGTACTGTGAACAGTGTGTTCAGATATCATTTGAGAGGATCCCTGATTAAGATCTGCAGTAATTTGATGCACTGTTGCCCTTCTGTTGTCTTGTGCCAGTCTTGCCACTCTCCGTTCTGCCCTAACATTGACTAGTCGCTGACGGCCACAATTTGCACGTTCAGTCCCAGATTTTCGGCTGACAGTCCATTCTTTAAACACTTTAAACAACAGCTGCTCTTGAACATTTAACAAATTCTGCTGTTTTGCTGATACTCGCTCCATGGCTCCGAGCGGCAACAATCATCCCACGTTCAAAGGCTGTTAAATCGCGTTGTTTACCCATATCTTCAGAAAAAAATCACTTCTACTGTCGTGGTAGACAAACTGCTTCCCTATTTATGATGGTCTGGCCCTCTAGCAACTTCAGCGCAAAATTATAGCTAATTTGCTTACAAACGTCAGGTGGTCATAATAATCTGGCCACTCAGTGTATATACAGTATAAAACTTAAAAAGGGATGGCAGAGCATAAACCAATAAAAATAATGCACGTGTATATAAACTAACGTGCTAATATGGGTCATAGAACGGTAATACTGGTGGTTACAGAAAAAGAGATAAATAGACACAGTTTAAATGATATAAGAATGCAGCTGTGAACAAGTGAAAGCGGTTTAAGGCTGGTTTATTCAGAATCTTCTAAAAAGCACAGTTTCACTTGCTCAAAATATTAATTACCGTATTTTGCGGTCCATAAGACGCACCGGACCATAGGACGCAGGGAGGTCCGGCGCGCCTTATGGAGCACTCGACAGACCGTAGCTTCTGTCACAGCTTCTATGACAGAAGCTGTGACAGAAGCTGCAGTTAGTTACCGCTGAGACAGGTGGTGCTGTGATTACAGCGCCACGGTCTCAGTGATCACACAGAGCAGACAAAGAAAGTCCGTTCTTCGTCTGCTCTATTGTGATCTCGATCGTCGCCGCTGCTCGGTTTTAATACGAGTGATCTCATTAGATCACTTGTATTAAACGAGCAGTGGCTCCTACTACTGGTGTCGATCGCGGCCGCCGCTGCTCGGTTTTAATACGAGTGATCTCATTAGATCACTCGTATTAAATGAGCAGTGGCTCCTACTACTCGCCCGGCGCCCGAAAATGCATGTCTCGGGCGTCGTGATTCACTCCATAACACGCAGGCACATTTTCCCCCTCCTTTTGGTTCGGAAAAAAGTGCGTCTTAAGAAGCGAAAAATACGGTATATACAAACCAAAAATAAGGGAATTAAGATTAATTCTCCTATCAACCTCTAGTTAGGCAGAGCCCACTGTCAATCAACCAGTCGGGTGAATCTCAACAGTACTGTAGCGATCCGTCCTGGCTGCGGCGCTCTGAGCTTATAGCGGGCAATAGTCTGCTATATACTGGGTTTTGGGTCATGGGAGCACATTACTATATGTCCTCCCGTGACCTATAGGAAAAAAGGTTACCCCATAGTTCTCTTTTAAACATTGTACAAGACTTAAAAAGGTAAAGATGGAATTGAAGTTTTGCTTTCTAAGGTACATGACCTTAAAAGTTTTTAAAAGAAAAAAAAAATGCTTTAGCAAAGTCAAGATGCACCACGTCTACTGCTATTCCTCTGTTTAAATTAATACTGATGCCTTCATCAGTGGCGGACCTAAGGAACAAAGGGCCCTGGTGCAAGATTTTTTTTTGCCCCCCCTCCCAAAAAAACCCCACAAACACAGCACTCTCCTCCCGCAGTCACTTTCTCTCCTCCCCGCTGGGACACAGAGCAGCGCCCAGTGGGGAGGAAAGAAAGCACAGATGCGCTGCTGTATCAGCAGAAAAATGGCACTTTTGGCATTTAGCCAAAAGTGCCATGTCCGCCCGATATCTTTTGGTGGCCGAGTCGTTTTTGCGCGCTGGGGCACTGGGCGCGTATTTACGTGTGGGAGTTAAACATTTTGGGGGGTTTTTTTTTCCACTTTTTCTATCACAAAAAATAGCGCAAGCAGCATTGCAGTGGAACAGAACGCAGGCAATATTTTGCCACGCATCCGATCGCACTACGGGAGGGGCGGTGGCTCCAGTGCCTTTGACTTCAATGCACCACAACGCCCCCTCCCACCCCTGAACGCAGCGGAATTTGTGAGTGATTGCGGAGCGTTCCAGCAGCTACTGCTCTGGAAAGCACCATAATTTGTGTGAACAAGCCCTAAGGGCCCAGTCCCACCATAAGGAGTGTGTGCCAGTGCGTTCAGCCTCTGGAATGCAACCTGGCGGGTCACTTTGTTTTGGGGCAGGAGGGGGCGTGGTGGTGCATTGAACTCAATGGTACTGAAGCCTCGCCCCCAGCCTGCTGTGCGATCGCGGCACCGGAATGCGTAACACATTAGTGCCTGCGTTTTCCAGTCCAGTGCGATCTGCAAAAATGCTGCATGCACTATTTTGTGCAGATTTACTGGACCAGAACGCAGGCACTAATGTGTCACATTAGTTTGGGTGCCGGCGATCGCACTGGGGGCAGGGGGCTCGGCTGTGGTGCCATTGAGTTCAATGCACCACCACACCCCCTCCTGCCCCAAAACAAAGTGAGCCGGCCGGGTTGGTGACGGATCATATACGTGATCTAAGGGCCCCAGGGCACAGTGACACGGCCGCTTCTAAACAGACATCTGGGTACAATTTACAGTTTTTATAGAAAGTATTTCCCCCCCCCCCTCCCTCCGGCAGTTTCAGTGATCCTTTTTTTTGTTTGTTTTTTCATCATGCATTTTTCTTCATGCATTTTTCTATTTTAAAAGCACCCCTCGTTATAAAATAGTAAAATGCATGTGGGAAAAAAAAATAATTCTTTTTTTCAGATACTGTTGTCATTGGTCACATCTGCTGCTAAAAATTTTCCATGTAAAAAATCCAGCTGCCCAATACCAGTGAGCAGATCCTTCTTAAAGAAGAACTATGGGGTCAGGGCTTTTCCCAATAATTCTCCTAAGGGTAACGGGAGAACACAAACTAGCGTCCTCCCGTCACCCTAAGCTCAGTATAGAGCTACAGCCGCAGCCGGGACAGATCTCAACAATACTGTGTGGATCCACCCAGCTGCTTGAGTGACAGCTGGCTCTGCCTATCTAGAGGCAGAGCCAGCTGTACCTGCCCCCACCCCCGTCCGATCCACCAGTCAGCGCTGGAGGATCAGAGCGGGGGGAATCCCTGCAGGGAGCCGTGACTGACAGTCACGGCTCTCTGCAGGGGGATGATCGAGAAGTGAGCGAGCGCCGTTATGTGTTCACTCACTTTCCGATTTATAGAGCCGACGTGTGACAGTTTCATTGTCACAGGTCAGCTCAAATTATGAGGCTGAGTGATTTTTCACTCACCTCATAGTTCTCCTTTATTGCCAGACTGCTGTCACATATAACCCATGCCATGTCACCCATACTGTGTGATAGAAAAACAGGATTTATTGCGTTCTTTACTACTGAACTGTGCGTTCCTTACATCTGACCTCTGTGCGCTCCTTACATCTGACCTCTGCACTCTCTGCGTACCTTACTTCTGACCTCTGCACTCTGTGCGTTTCACATCTGACCTATGTGCGTTACTTATTACTGACCTCTGCACTCGGTGCATTCCTTACATCTGACATCTGTCTTTCAGACATAAGTGGAACAGGGAAAACTGTTTCTCCCCAGGCATCCCCAGCGCAGTCACCTATGTTGCCAGGGTATTTTGTGATGTTTCCTGGCCGGACACCCGGTAATCACTCAGGTGATTGATTGTTGAATGACATCCAGTTTC
This sequence comes from Nanorana parkeri, assembly GCF_000935625.1. NCBI lineage: Eukaryota > Metazoa > Chordata > Amphibia > Anura > Dicroglossidae > Nanorana > Nanorana parkeri. Next base: position 9,706 of record NW_017308709.1, read on the forward strand.
TTATTGATTGTAGCTTTAAGGCAGTCCACATGAGACTCAAGATCAGACAATCTGGTGATATCTTGTAGGAGCTGGCACAGGTCTCTCGTCATTGTGGCCTCCATGTGACTAGAGACTCTGGAGTCATTTGCGAAATTTAATACAGGACTTTCTATATGTACAGATTCTATGAGATGTACCAGCACACGTATATGGTTTTTTTGTTATTCACATTTTTTTCAATGTTTATTTTGGCTTATAGTGTCTAGACCATTGGTGCCCATTAGGTAGATCGTGATCTACCAGTAGCTCTCAAAGCTGATGCTGGTAGATCACGAAGGGTGTGAATGGTGGCCCCTTTATTATATTTTGGTATATTTATTTAGCTGTGCACACATGATTACCTATTAGCCTGAGTCTGCTGAGCCAAGCTCACTGACACCTTACTGATGGTTGAAGTGCTATGTATTACATCAAAGAATATTAGTTTACACAGCCTATTGCACTACACTGTTTGCAAAATACAGCAAGGTGAGCCAGGAGAGAGAGTGGGATGAGACAGACAGGAGAGAGAGGAAAGACAGCCTGGGGAGGGAGATCGAGGAGAGACAGCCAGGGGAGAGAGCAAGGAGAGCCAGCCAGGAAAGAGAGAGAAATGTAGCGTTACTAGGTATTCGTACCAACCGTAGCGGGTACGAAAAGCAGTCTTCCATTCATCACCTGGACGGATCCGAATTAAGTTATATGCAACCTTGAGATCAAGCTTTGCATAAATGGGGCTGTTTGTAGACATTCTGGGAGTTAAGGTATGAGTGGAAGCGGGTACCTATTCTTTGTTGTAATTTTATTCAGGGCTCTGTAATCTATTATAGGTCTGAGGCTATTGTCTTTGTTGCGCACAAAGAACATACCAGCTCCAGCTGGTAAAGCTGATGGTCGGATCAAACCTTTCTTTAGGTTTTCATCAAGATAGTCCTTCAGATGTTTTAACCCTGGTTGGGATAGAGCAGGGGTCTCAAACCTCCGGCCCTCCAGCTGTGGTGAAACTACAAATCCCATGAGGCATCTCTCTTCGGGAGTCTTGTCTGTGGCTGTGAGAATCTTGCAATGTCTCATGGGATTTGTAGTTCCACCACAGCTAGAGGGCCGGAGGTTTGAGACCCCTGGGATAGAGGGTATATGCGACCAAAAGAAACAGTGCTCCCGGGAATTAAATCAATGGTGCAGTCTTATGGCCGATGGGGTGGAAGCGTATCAGCCATCTTCCTGCAGAACACATCTGAGAAATCTTGATATTGTGGAGGTATCTGTACTGATGTGACTTGAAATAAGCTGCATGTACGATAACATGTCTGACAGCAGTAAGGAGACTGCAATTCTAGGGTACTTTTGACCCAATGGAAAGTGCGTTGATGGGGCGCCCACAATTTTTTGTCTCGAGATCTACTTTTCAAATGACTAGCTCAATGAGATCTACCAACGAAAAAACACCTGCATTCAGGGGCGGGAGAGGGCGTGGCAGTGCATTGAAGTCAACCGGCCCTCTCTTCTCTCTCTCTCTCTCTCTCTCCTCGCCCTCTCTCATCTTTCTCCCTAGTTTCTATCTGCTGTCTCTTCTCTCACTTTCTCTGCTGTCTCTCTCCTGTCTGTCTTTTCTTACCTCCACTGCAGCAGCTTCCAACGTCTCCTCTCTCATTCCCGTCTGCGTCGTCTGACACATTCAGCCGCGCGAGCACCGCGGGAGGACAGGACACAGGTCAGTGAGCCGATCGCGATCTTCCAGTGTTCGCTTTGCGATCTACTGGTAGATCGCAATCTACCTAATGGGCACCCTTGTGTTAGAAGGTACCACTTATCCCCTCATAATATAATCTGACCACCAAATTTTACAATATCTCAAGACTAATAAATCATTATCTGCAAGACAAGTCAGATGGAGTTTTTTTTCTTGACCGCTTTGATTTCATTATCACCTATAGACCAGGCTCAAAAAATACCAAGGCAGATTCACTATCAAGAATTAATAAGCCAATAAACTTACCACCCGCACCAACCTCATTCATTCCTTTGGAAAAAATCATATCTGCAACTGTTACCTTAAAACAACAACTCAAGGAGGCCATAAATTCTAAAACCTCCACTCTACCCTCAGACCTATACCCCGATGAAGAGGGATTTCTGTATAAGGATACTAAGCTATACATACCTCCTACCATGCAAGTTTAATTCTTAAAATTACTCCATGATGCACCTCTGGCAGACCACCCTAGTATCAAAAAAACTCAGGACTTGATGAAACTTTATTTCTGGTGGCCCAACATGTCAAAGACTATTCAAGATTATGTAACTACATGTGCATCCTCCAAACATGATAAAGGACGACCGTATGGTCTATTAACCAATTTACCAATACCCAATAACCCTTTGGAGGTTGTCTCTTTGGACTTCATTGTTGATCTTCCTCCATCAAAGAATCACAAAACCATATTAGTTGTTGTCGAGCTTCTAACAAAAATGGCGCATTTTGTGGCTCTCAAAAAACTACCAAATTCCTTAGAAACTGCAGACGCCTTTCTCTCATTATTAAGTTACATGGAGTCCCAAAACAATTTCTCTCAGACAGAGGCTCACAGTTAATATCAAAATTCTGGAAAGCCTTATTCTGCAAGTTACAAATTGACCACAGACTCTCGAGGGCTTACCATCCTCACACGAATGGACAAACTGAGAGAGTCAACCAATGTCTTGAACAATTAATTTGGTGTTAATGCACATACCTCCAAGACGATTGGACAGACTTACTACCCTTGGCAGAATTCTCTTATAATAACTCCATTAGTTCCTCTACCAACCAGACTCCTTTCTTTTCTAATTATGGATTTCATCCAAACCCTATTCCACCAAACATAATCCACACAAACAACCCAGCAACAGAAAGCGTTACAACAAACAAATGAACATCTCAAATCTAACTTTTAAAAAGCCCAAGCAAAACAAAAACGTTATTATGATCTCAGAAGAAGAAGTCCTCCTCAGTATCGTATATGTGATCTTGTAGGTATATCCACAAAAAAATCTAAATCTTAAATCACCCTCTAGAAAATTCAGCAAGCTGTTTATTGGTCCCTTCCTCATACGGGATATCATAAATAAGTAATCAGTACGGCTTAATCTACCCTCTGAATTAAAAATCCATCCAAGTTTTCATGTCTCCTTACTGAAAGCTCATCACAAAAACACCTTCTCCAACCGGTTACCATCTCTGTTTCCTCCAATACAAGTACTGTCATCCCCGCTCACGCCCTCTTCCTCCATAAGAGACAGCGTGTTACACTGGCCTGACGTTCTAACGATGTGGATGACGAGTCAGTGTAATGCTAATCTCATTGCCACATACTGAACCAGCTCTTTCTGCATGTTGTGCCATCCGGAAGCCAAACCTGGACAACCTCTCCCTCTCCACACTGCTGTGTACATAGAAGTTCTGTCCTTGGGTGCTCTGACCCTATCAGCTCCCTTCTATAACCACAAGTACCCTAAGCAAATACAGAGACTGCCTCTTTGCTACTATTATTATCGCAATACCCCACTTCATTGCTGTGCTAGCTGTGATTACTCAAACCATTGCTGCTGCTAGCTGTGATTACTCAAACCATTGCTGTTGCTAGCTGTGATTACTTAGAGATATATTATCTGTATCACCTAGACTCTTTAAACCCCAGTACCCTTAGCCCCGCCTGTTGTGGAGGCTTAAACCATTGGCAGATGTTATTAAAGAGGGTTCCACCATTACTCCTTATTCAGAGGCGTAACTGATACCTGCAGCCTGCTCAGCCCGGCCGGGACTCCTACACGCAGCACGCCACGCCTCCGAATGACTCATCGCCCTGAAGTCTCAGAGAGATCACTCTACTCTCTCTGAGACAGTTCCTTGCCGCCGAGGCCGCAAGGAACTGTGCCGGTTTGAGTGCGTGCGGACGGCAATGCATCCCTGCCGCACAGCTGCCCGAGGCCGAACGCCAGGGCCCGGTCGCAATTGCGACCGCTGCGACCCTAGTAGTTCCGCCAGTGTCCTTATTACAAAGTGAGACCGTGAACCCTCATCCTGAGCCAACATCCTCTCAGGCTTACTAGCTTCGCAGCTGAGATCCTAAAAAATCTCACTCTCAGGACTTGTGCATTACAAGTACAAGGATGAGAAGAATTCAAAATAGACAACATTTCAGACTCCCGGAAGTTTCGGACTAAATTACAGTATTTGATCAGATGGAAAAATTATGGACCCCGAGAAGATTCTTCGAATGTACATGCACCAAAGTTGGTTAAGACACTTCAGGTATCCGCATCGGCCTTCAGAACTTAGGACCCCCAGAGTGGGTTGCTTGCAGAGGGGGTACTGTAACAAGAAAAGGGGATTAACTCGTCACAGAATGACGGGTTAGTAGTGGTCAATTTAAGGATCCGGACAAGTCAGTTGATTACATGAAAAAATTAATTTTATTGAAAAAGGACATACAAGATAACACATCTGACTAACAATCCTACCATAAAGTATATCCTGCGCCCTTTATACTTATTTGTTGATTTCATTAGCATTCGCCAACTACCATTGCCCCTTGATATTCCATGCCCCCCCCCCAAAAAACCTCACCATCCCCTACCGAATCTGTGGCACTGGACGCATCCGCCCCCTAGCGCCCTCTCAACACCCGCATACCGTAGACCCAGAGAAGCGGAGAGAGATGTCGTCCCTAGGAGCCCCCCCTCTGATCAATATCGCCTCCTGATGCTATTGTTGATGTTACTGTTTCTTCTAAAGAATAGCTGAGTTTGTAGGTTTATACTTCCCATTTACATGAGGTTTTACAATATGCAATCTGTTTACCGGCGGTGGCGCGGCCCACCCTGGGGCCCACCCGAAAACCCCTCCGCCACACCTGGTAATAGCCAGTGGCATTATTATTACTACCAGAGACCTGCACTCAGACCTGGTACACTCTATTACCCAATCATGGATACATTATAAGTGAACACCTTGACCGTAGGAGGGGGGTGCGGCCCGAGGGGCGGATGATGCGGCCGCCGCCAAGAGTTTTTGAGTCCACAATAGACTCTGATGTTATACCATGTTAATGATATTTTGCTAAAATCCACGGCCGAAACAACGACTGGAGCATAAAACCCCCAACTTCCCCGAAAACCGACAGCTGGCCGATCTCTATGTCTTCTTTTGGGAAAAAGTATACGCAGCCATCCACAAAATAACCGGGGCCACATTCCCCTTCACCGTTACGGCCGCTCTCTTGCGTTGGGTACCAGATCCCCCCAAAGGAGCATATAAAACACTCCATAGACATCTCATCAATGCTGCATGCACTATCATCCCTCGCCACTGGAAGACAGACCACACACCCACTGTAAGAGAGTGGCTGTCACAAGTAGGCCATGTACAGTATATGAGATGGAGGAACTGCAAGCCACTAGACAAGACACCATAGATGCCTTCAGATCTAAATGGATCTGCTGGTCTTACTTCATTGGCACTGCTGCTTTTACTGCCTTACACTGAAGCGCTTCGCAGGAAGGGAAAGGAGGCGGCCCCATCCCCCATTGTCACGCAGACCCCCCCCTTAAACAATACCCTAACATGTACCGTCCCACTCTCTCACCCATGACCTATCCCTCTTTCCCTCTCCCTCCTCTTAAGCTCCCATCCTAACCCATCCCATCACAGTTGTACTGGATGACCCATATTTCCAGTGCTCCAGAACCCCTCCAAGGTCGGTAACAACACACCGCTGACACGTCGCAGCTGGGATGACAGAGCAACAAATACCAGGTGCAAAGGAAGCACCTATAACGCGACACACATGATCCCACGAATTTTGCCTACTGACTCCAAGAAAAGGCCGTAAAGATGGCTCTCGGTTTTGCACCCATTACTACAACGGCCACAGTCTGCCGACTGTATTCCCCCCCCCCCCACTTTCTTCATACCTTCTTCCCCATAAACAGGATTGAGGATTGAAGGCTTACACTTATGGTTATTTTGATACCTGTTGTAATCCCAGACATGGGCTCACAGTATTGCTGTGTTTGTCAGGTTGTTTGTATTGTTTGTTTGTATGTATGACTACATTCCTTTGTACCCTTTATAAAACTCAATAAAACTTATTTGAAACAAAAAAAAAATGTGGATCGATCCTCATTCACTTCTATCATTAATTTCACTGTAAGGGGTAAATAGCCGATGTAATTCCAACGTGGCTACTTATCCCTCCGTGAAATAGCCCATGTATATATCGACTAACATAGGCTATCTAGATGAAGAATATCCCAGGGTATGGGCAATCAAAAGGAAAGATTTTCTTGTAATTTCATTCTGTGAATTAAAGAAGAGGTTCAAAGTGGATTTGAGATGGTAACCTAGGCTTCGTACACTTGGAATGAAATTATGTAATGTACTCAGACGGTGATACTTGTTGATAAGGTTGATCCTATGTGGCCATCTTCTAGTTTGATGGAATATATTCTCGGATGTTTTCAGTTCTTTTCCCTCTATCAATTTGTTTTTCTTTAAAGATTCCTTTGATTAGATGTTTAGCTGTGGGGTTAAGTTTTCCTTGATTTGGTGTTGGCTTGAATTTGGCCGTGTGTGCAATTAACCCCTTCCTCCTTCTTAGCCTTGGGATGTCGTAGTGGGAACACCGAGATATAATCGAATTATCTGCTCAGACCGGGGGGGAGTGTTTTCCCATGGACAGACTATTACTGGACTATCTTCAATGTCACGCCTGACTTTAACCTTCTCTCTCTCAATGGTATTGAATTTTGAGTGTAGAGGGTATAAGACTTCACTTCAGAGTGGTATTCAGACACCGTCCTTAACGGACATAGATAAAGGATTTTTTGTCACTCACGTTTACTGAAGTTTTCTTATAGTGCGGGCGGTTTGAAGACTTTTTCCTTCCTTTGGAGTCCAGTGATCCGTTTACATGTATAGATGCCTTGTTATTTCCTCCAGGGGATGGTTGTTAGTGGCTAATCACCGATAGTGGATTTAAGGGATTTTTCCACTTAAGGGATCTTTGGATCATCTCCTGGATATTCTAGGTGTAGTCTGTCCGCTGCTGAGAACTAGTGTGTTGGTGGTTATGGCCAAGCTCTCTCTTTCCACCACAGCATAGTTTTTCTCCGCTGCTGTCAGCTTCCTACTAAGAAAAACCACGGGGTGCTCCTCCCCATTGACCTCTTGAGGCAGCACGGCCCCTAAACCCTCACTCGATGCATCCGTCTGTACAATGAACTCCCTCATGAAATCCGGGACTGCCAGCACCGGGTGCTGACACAATGCATTTTTAAGTTTCATGAAGGCTTCCTCAGCACTGGCATTCCACAGAATCATCACTGACTTCCTACCTCTTGTCAGGTCAGACAGCAATGGAGGCAAAATTGGGGACAAACCGCCGGTAATACCCCACTATGCCCAGAAAAGCACAAACTTGTTTTTTCGTGAGGGGGCGTGGCCAGTCCTGAATGGCTTCTACTTTAAGTTGTGGCTTTACCAGACCCCTGCCTACCACATATCCCAGGTACCCAGCTTCCTCCATCCCTACCGCACACTTCTCAGGGTTAAGAGTAAACCCTGCTTTCCTCAGTGTCCAACACCACCTGGACCCGGGGAAGATGGGACTCCCAATCCGTACTGAAGACGACAATGTCATCCAGGTAGACTGAGGTATACCTCAGGTGGGGGTGGAGTATCCTATCCATGGCGGCTTGTTGGAAGGTGGCCGGGGCTCAGTGCAACCCAAAGGCATGCGCTTATATTGGAAATTACCCTCTGGAGTGGAAAAAGCTGTCTTTTCCCTGGCTTCCTTAGTCAAGGGCATCTGCCAGTACCCCTTTGTAAGGTCCAAAGTGGTGATATAACGGGCCGGACCCAACTTCTGTATAAATTCATCCACCCTTGGCATGGGATACGCGTCAAATTTTGACACCTCGTTGAGCTTGCAGAATCGTAGCGTGCCGTTGGGCTTCGGTACCAACACGATGGGGCTCGACCATTCACTCTGTGACTCTTCAATGACACCAAGCTGAAGCATTTTCCGAACCTCTTCAGAAACAGCCTTTCTATGGGCTTCTGGGATGCGGTACGGCTTTACCCGAACCTTTACATTCGGTTCCGTCACAATACTACTGTATGTTTAATCACGGATGTGTGTCCCGGCAGTCCTGAAAACATGCCTTTGTTTCTTTGCAGAAATTCCCTGACTTCTTGGGTTTGGGGTTTGGACAGGGTGGCAGCAATGTGTACCGCGTCAACACCATCAGACTCTACACTCACCCCAACCATGGCGGATACCTCCTCCCGGTCTCTCCAGGGTTTTAACAAGTTTTACGTGGTAGATCTAGTATGGTTTTCTTTTCCCTGGCTGATGCACTTGGTAGTTTACCTCCCCTACCTTTTCAACCACCTCATATGGTCCCTGCCACTTGGCTAGGAACGAGCTTTCCACTGTGGGTATTAGTACTGCTACCCTGTCCCCAAACTGAAATTGTCACAGTTTGGCCGACCGGCTGTACACCCTTCCCTGGGCCTCCTGCGCCTTCTGCAGATGCTCTTTTACTAAAGGCATCACTTTAGAAATCCTCTCTCTCATCTGAGAGATATGTACAATCAGCGTTTTATGTGGAAATGACTCACTTTCCCATGTCTCCTTTACTAAGTCCTGTAATCCTCGGGGCCTTCGACCATACACCAGCTCAAAAGGTGAGAACCCCGTGGATGCCTGAGGAACCTCCCGAATGGCAAACAGGTGCGCGGGAAGCAAATGATCCCAGTCTCGCCCATCTCTCTGCACAACCCTTTTAAGCATCATTTTCAGAGTTTTGTTAAACCTTTCTACCAGACCATCCGTCTGGGGTGATAAACAGACGTTCGCAACTGCTTGATTTGGAAAAATTTGCACACGTCTGCCATCACCCGGGACATAAACGGGGTCCCCTGGTCCGTCAAAATTGCCCTTGGCAGGCCAGTTCTTGAAAACATAAAAACAATTCCTGTGCAATGGCCTTTGATGTCGTTTATTTTTTAAAGGAACCTCCTCTGGATACCTTGTGGCATAATTGAGGACCACCAGCATATATATCGATGTCCCCGGGCGGACTTCTCGAAGGGACCCACTATATCCATTGCGATGCGCTCAAAGGGCACCCCGAATTTCCAACACTTGGTAGAACAGATCGTTATTGACAGCAAAGTAAGGACATCTTTTCACTGCATCAGGTGCACCCCATTGACAACAGTTACCTGTTCTCGAGCGTTTACCAATGTGGTGTCACCCATTTGAGCCATGCCAAATGCACCACTGGACACATCTAAGTCAGGGTGTGCTGGACAAGAAGGTCCCTCCCCCTCATCCACCCCAAGTGTAATATCTACTAGGGGCAATTCCTCTTCATCCTCTCCAACCATAACTGGCACAGGAGAGGCTTCCCCCTCCTCAGGGGTCAACTCAGGTTGAGGAGCTAGGACACTAGCATAATTTACACCATTCTCATAGTGATCACATATGAGCAAATCATCATTAACATTGTCAACAATCACAATTAGTGGGGGTGACCCTGAATTGTTCCCCAGTTCGATGGGCAGTTCAGTTTGTGCCATGCCCCACAATTCAGCAAACAAGGGGCAGTCCCGTCCCACAATCACATCATGTATCAGATTACTCACCACCCTGACCTCTTGGGTAACTGAACTATTCCTGGCAGAGATGGTGACAGGGATCAATGGGGACTCCAGGGTATCCCCATGGATATAGACAACCCGGAGGCTTTTTAGTATTGGACCGAGCCTTCCGACCACCTGGGCATGCACCAGTGTGACCACACAGTACATTCAAACTGACCCCCCTCTAGGTCAAGATAGGTAGTGCATGTTTTGAGGGCGTAGAAGGACACTCTTCGAGCAGATCCGCACTCCATAGGCTCCTCCTGTAGGGGACACTGCGCCCGGGTATGGCCCTGGGCTCGACACCTCAAACACTATATCCCCAGCATTTCGGGTAGCGACAGGCCTCTGCTGAACTGAGGCAGACGACTTTGGGATGCTGGTTCCCGGGTCCAGGGACACTTCCCTCCGAGGAACTGAAGCTGGCCTCACTGCCTGTGGCAAGACTGGTCCTCGACAACTGGCTGGTCTGAGCAGGTCCTCCACCACGGTGTATCTTTTCACCATCTCGACTACCAGCTCTGCAGTCTTGGGGTTCCCATGGCTGACCCAGCGCTGTAGATCCTTTGGTAGAGACCTCAGGTAACGGTCCATCACGACCCTTTCGACTATTTGATCTCCGGTCAGGTTCCCTGGCTGCAACCACTTCCTAACCAGCTGCCCTAAGTCGTGCATCTATGACCGGGGTGGCTGGTCAGGGCGGTACTTCCAGCAGTGTACTCGTTGAGCCAGGACCGCGACAGTTACCCCAAGGTGAGCCAGAACCTCAGCCTTCAGCCGATCATAACTCTGCCTCTTCGAGTGGCAGGTCAAAATATGCCTTTTGGGGGTCTCCTGTTAGAAACGGGGCAATGAGACTGGCCCATTGGTCTCTCTCTCAGCAGTCCTCTCAAACATGGTGAGGAATGCTTCCACATCATCACTGGGAGAAAGTTTTTGCAGGAAATGACTGGTCTTTATGGATACATGGTTACCAGGGGCGACCACTGCTTGATCACGCCCATGTGCAAGTTGTGCATGGCCTCCTGTAGGGCAGTTACCTGCATCTGTGTGGCTACCTTCTGTGCTGTAAGTTGTGCAGCCAGCAAACGGGTATTTTCTTGCTGGGCTGCGACAGCCTGTGCCAGGGCTTGTTGCTGCTGAGCCATTGCCTCTTCATGGCGGGTCTGGGCCTGCATATTAACCAACACCAGCTGCTTAACCAGCTCCTCCATAGCTGTGGACTTTAGTGCAGCCTTAAGGTGCCCATACACGTACAATAATCGTATGCGATCGGTTTTTCGTACGATAATCACGCAGTGTATGGGCAGTGTGCGACCACGAATACTGTACGATCGTACGACGTTCGACTACCCAGCATGTTCGAAAACCTGTGAGTAATCGTACGATAATCGTTCAATGGGTGGAGTAATCGTTCGGCAACAATCGCATCGTTCGTACAAGCGGAAGGATAATTACGGCAGCTGGCTCTACTCGCAGCATCCACACCTCTGTTCTGGTACCCTCATGGACCACTCGCTCAACCATTGCTGGGGCTACATGTTGAGTACAGATGCAATAACCAATTTTCACACCAAAATCCATATCTCCTCATGTAGCTGACACACATGCGGACCAGTCCCCATGTGCACCACACATGAGGATGCTGAAAGTAACCCCGAAATAATTTCCATTAACCCAATCCAATGCCAAACATGCAAAATGACCAACATGTCCATTCTCCTTTGGGACACAGTTGGATAAACGTCAAATTGTCAAGTACGCCCTACACATGTGTATGCTGTATGTCCCTGTCCATTGCACAGCTGCGACATGCATCAGGCAAAGCACGCATTCCCCCAAATAAACATCCCTGACAAACGCATGCACAGCATCAGTCAAGCAGGAAGACTGTAAAGTGGTCATGCCTGAAATGAGGACACTGACACAAGGCATACATTAAGAAAATATTTATATATTAAAAGCTCTAAATTGAAATCCAAGCCAAACAAGGGGGGCTTGTAAACAGGGGCAGGGCAGGGCAGTGCAAATGCCAACGTGGAACATCTGTCAAAACGGGGAGGTGAGGTGTCCTACAGCTTCATGACTTCGTCACGCACCTTCTGGAGAGCCCGCCTCAACTCCACCATGTGCTCCATAACATCCTCCAGGACGGCACAACAGCGGCTAACAGCAGCGCAAACTCCACCCACTTGTGGCCGTCCCTGTTCTGGAGCTGCAACATGACCTGTAATGTGATCATCAAATACAACACGCAATTACAATATGTTACCCAAATCACTGGGCATGTCATTTGTCAAAAACAGGACATACTAGATGGGAAAGTGGAGGATGGTCCTGCAACGCTCTCACTGCCCTCTGACGCAGCTTCCTCAAGTACCACTATCATGGAAAAAAGGCAATGGAAAGCTTAAAGGAGAACTATGGGGTCAGGGCTTTTCCTCATAGTTCTCCTTAGGGTAACGGGAGGACACAAACTAGCGTCCTCCCGTTACCCTAAGATCAGTATCGCGGTATACTGAGGAGCCGGAGCGGATCCCGACATCGATGTCTGTTCGCTCAGTCTCCCTTAACTTCAGGTCACACCAACGTTTGCGTAACTGGTCTTTGGACCTGGTAACCTTGCACTTGGCCTGCAAGCTCTGAACCACTTAATCTAGGACCCAGTCCTTCCTTATGTTCCTCTGCTCATATGTCCTGAGCTTGCAGTCATAACCCTGACGCTCCATGATGTCCACCAACTCCACCATTTCCTGTAAGTACATACAGGATGCCCTCTTGGGCCTGCTATCCTTCCCCTTTGCAGCACTGGTTCCCCTTTGCAGCACTGGTCTTTGGCTGTGACCTTGATTGTCCCTCCATTTTGTCAGTGTGGGTCAGTGGGTCCGTATGAAGCGGTAATTGCACGCACCTGTATAAAAGGGCGTGGCCACCGGGTATCCGCAAGTACGATCGGGCACTCGTATTTCCGGCATCGAGGGACGCCATACCTTTCCGGACAAACGGTCGCTTGTTGGCGACTCCATAGTCGGCGTTGGCAACTCCATATAGTATTCCATAACAAATCGTGGCCAATGCATGACAGGAGGGTATGTGAAGCAGACCATAGCACATTAAGTGACTCTGGCATTAGACAATATAACTAGACCTGGAGGTGACATGTTTCATATGTGGGGCACAGATCAACACTATTCCCATTGCCACTGCCTACCATGTGCTTCACATGCATTTGCCACAAGCTATGTTTGGAAAGGAGCAGGATGTGGCTGACAAATGGGCCTACTGCAGTGTGTCACACATGGGCAACATTGGAATGAGCACCATGTTAATAACACTAGCATGAAGGACAGGGCCTGGTTGAGGCAGGTGTATGTTATGTTTTTACAATGTGCCTGGCACATGTGTGTTTTTCTCATACTGCACCATAAGTATGTGTTTCACTATTGATTATCTGTCACTGCCCATTACCACATGTCCAAGGTGGATTTAAACCATTGGGGTACACATAGTCCTACAATGTATAGGTGTGTGATTTGTTGTTTGCATGGCCAGGTTGAGGATTGGACACCCACGAATCATTCTGTCTCTCCCTTCCACAGGCATTATGACAGAGCGTTTCACTCATCCCGAATTCCTGACCCAATTAATTGATCTATATCGCGAACTGCCATGTCTGTGGAGAGTGCGGAGCAATGATTATTGTAATCGCTCCAAGCGAACGGAGGCTTATCTGAAACTTGCTGAACTATGTAAGACCATCTCGCCATGTGCAGACATGAATTACGTGAAACTGAAGATAGCAAACCTACGGACCGTCTATAGGAAAGAGCAGAAGAAAGTTAGCTCATCCCACAAGTCGGGTGCGGCTGCTGATGATGTGTACCAGCCCAGACTCCGGTATTATGAGTTTATGCGGTTCCTGGATGATGATGAGGAACCACGGCCATCTATCAGCAGCCTGCAAACACCACCTACTCACGAAGAGAGTGCTGCGTCCGATAGCGAAGAACCGTCCACGGATATTGTGGAGAACACGCAGGTAATGCATGATGTATTGACCATGTGTGCTTACAAGTAATAATTGTTGTGTTACCCCCATTATGTATGTAGTACACACGAATTGGAAGAGAAAAATCATAATGTTTATTGAACATAACCAATAATGCATAACATATGTTTTACAGCATTATAATACATGCATTAAAGTTACACTTGACTTTCTAGCCAGTCATTGGTAACACAGGTGGCAACTACATGCGTCCCTGCCATTCCACTGCACCAGGACCATTGAAATATTCTTGGTATTTTTGCCTGTTCTGCCGTGCGGCCGTAGTTGGCAAACGTCCATGCATGGGAGCCAAACCATGAAGGGCATCCACATCATGCCTCCACTCCCCTGGCTGTATGATGCCACTCACAACATCCTCCTGGTCTAGGATGTGTGTGGGCATGTAGGAGTTGCCCTGACGCTGAAGATAATTGTGAACGGTGTAATGCTCTGGACTACAAATTCCAGAGACGTAAAGCTTATCTCAAGGATGAGCCCAGCTGTAAGCTTGGCAAAACTTTAATTTCTATTTGTTGTCTGTTCTTGCAGTAAACTTCAAGGAAACTGACCCAGTAGCATTAAAAGTACTTTACTTGGCGAAAATGCTGCGTGTACAAACTTGGTTACAGGAAAAGCAAACAAATACATAAACAAGACAGGCTGCTACAAACATTCACATGCACCCACTACACTATCTTCTAGTACATGTATGATTTCTAGGAGGGGGAAACACTGAAAATGTACTTAGCTCAGGCTGCAGGCTCCACAAATTCCGCGATTAGCAGGACTTCTCAGCCTAGGAAAAAATGGCTTCTCGTTGCAGTCTCTGCTAAATCCTTTGTATGTCCTGGTCTTGAAGCAAGTCCTCTCATCTTGTGAAGCGCCCTCGTACTGTCCCCCTCCTGTGAAGCCCTGGTCTTGTGAAGTGCCGTGCTCCCTTTCAGCTACTCTCTTTTTTTGAGAGAAACTGGCCATACACTTTGAAAGCGCCGCCCCTTTCACCTTTAGGAAAATGCAATACCATGCATTTCCTACCTCTAGGTGGCAGCGTTGCACCATAAATTGCCATCAGTATTTAAGTCTTGACCAGGCTAGGTGTGACTGTTTACGATCACCATCCCATTGTGATACGAATCAATACAGGACAAGCTACACCATTGTGAGAAAACAGTTTGGTTTGTTTAGGTGGCGCCTTCCATTGTATGAACCCAGCTTTCTATCAACAAACAAACAAAACCTCTGTCTCTATTGCAAATCTATGTGTGTCTGAAAAAGTCCACTAAGATATATCGCAACATATTCCGCCCTGGACTATTTCAGACACCACACAGGGAAAGAAAATGAGTGTACCCTAACCACTAATGACACTCATACCAAACATTCATTCACAATGGATACAACAACCCCCCAAGTTCCTCTACTAAAGAGGTGTTTCAGTCTTTTGGCAAAGTTCATGAGAGAAGGTCCAGTCTTGTAGGCTTATTCTCCTCAGTTCCCGTGGTCTTCCTCTTCTCTTCATCCTGAAGCCACTTTCTCCATGGATCAAACGGAGACAGCCTATGGAGTGGGAAACAGAGTGGGTTATCTGTTCCTTCCAACAACACAAAAACAGTAGACCCCGGCCCTTCCGCTACAATCTCTCCTTTAACTGGCTTCTTGCCTCTCTCTCTAACTAATACTTTGCCACCTGTTTGTACCCATTTGTGATCCTCCCAAAGAACATCAATAGGGAGAAGAGGAAATATACTGATATTTCCCAGTGTCACATTACAATTTATCTTGGAAAGTTTGACGTTATAGAGCTTCACTTTCCACTCTGACTGAGAAGTGTCAACTAACCAGTCAGAGTCCCAATCACCATCCTGAAGCTCATCTGCCAATGCAAATATAACTTCAAACCTTCCTGCCAGATCTCCCCTTATTCCTAGATAGGCCTCAGCTTCAGATGTATCAGACATTGTTTCAATTTGATGGGAAGCAGTGATCTGGTAAGTATTAGGACCCGTTCTTTTAGGAACATCATGTAAATACTGAATTCTGCACTCCAGCTGTGAAACCTGTGCTCCAGCCCCCACTATCCTCTCATACGGTGTTACATATCTATATGTAATAGATATACAGCTTTGAGAAGGTCTGAACTATGGCAATTACACATTCCTTCTAAATACCTTAGTGAAGTAATTGGGACTAGGACACAGTGGTTATTCACATATAATTTCACTGATAAAAACTCTGCATATCCAACCTAATTCATAGTACTTAAAACACAAGCCCACAATATTAATAATACATACTGATATATTTCAATTAGTAAAACCAAACAATATATAATGAATATAGGTTAAATATTGTAAAAGTACATAATTAAAAAAAAAAATATGTGAAATTATTCAATTAGGTAAGCATACAATATTAATAACTTAATAGAAATTATTGCTAATATAATTTCTTGCATTTAATAGTACTTATTCATAAGGCAACTTTTAAATGAGTCCCTTTTTCAAGTAATGAGAGGAAAAAAATGAAACATTCAAGTCTCTCTCATTGTTTTAGGTTGAGACATGAAGGTCATCAATCTCATTTTAACACAGTCTGGCACCATGGCCAGTCCTAATCATGTGTTGGTTGTCTGGGCCCCACAATTTACTACCTGGGAATGTATATGGTAAGGCCCTTAAAATTTGCTGTAAGAGTCTTTGTCCAAGAATAATGAACTTGCATTCACCTCATGACAGACAGACAAAGATGGCTTCCAGGATGCCCATATAAAAATATGGAAAATAATATGTATAGGCCTTATAATTTGATTCCTTTTAGCCCCAATAGTTCTGACATAACCAACCCCTCAGTGTCTGCAACCCCCCTCTGCCAATCCCTGCACTGGCTTCCACTCGCCCAAAGGATAAAATTATAAATATTAACAACCACTTACAAAGCTATGCACAACTCTGCCCCCCGATATATCTCAAACCTTGTCTCAAAATATCACCCTTACTGTCCCCTCCGCACTTCCAAAGACCTCCTGCTTTCCAGCTCCATCGTCAACTCCTCCAATGCTCGCCTCCAGGACTTCTCTAGAGTCTCTCCCATCCTCTGGAACTCTATTCCCCCACATGTCCATCTATCTCCCACTCTGACTGCCTTTAGGCGATCCCTAAAGACTCATCTCTTTATGGAAGCCTATCCCACCTCAACCTAACTGCTGAACCATCACATTCTCAAACAATTCATCCCCACACAGCTACCTCCTCATGTATCACTTGCCCCTCCCTTTTAGATTGTAAGCCCTCACGGGCAGGGCCCTCCTTACCGTCTTGTCTTGAATTGTATTGTAATTGTAATGTCTTCTTTATATTGTAAAGCGCTGCAGAAACTGTTGGCACTATATAAATCCTGTATAATAATAATAAATGTGACATAGGCAGCAGATGGCCAACGACCATTGTAAACCAGAAGAGTGAGAGAAAGGGATGCCTAAGGCCCCTTTCAAACAGCAGGTCGGTTTTTCAGGCGGACCCAATCAGATGCCCAATGCAAGTCTATGGGCAGCCTTGTGTAAATAGCAAGCGTCTGTTTACACCTGGTTACCCCCACCCAGGTCCGGAGAATCAGACGGATCAGAGATCTATTTTGCTGGATTGGGGTAATCTGATGTAAATAGACACATGTCCATTTACATCAGATTCCCCATAGACCGACATGGGGTCCGGTTTCCGATTTTTCCTCCATCACAAGGTGGAAGTAAAAACTGTATGGACACGGATGTCACAGCGGTGATATCTGCTCTGTACTGCTGTGATCCGTGCACAGATTCTCTCTTGATGTGTGAAAGGGGCCCCAGGAGGTAGAAAGAAGAGGAAAGAGGGTGAAAGAAAGTTGAAAAAGGGAGATAAAAAGAAAGAAGATAAACCAGAATGAAGGAGGTAGGGGAAGGGACACCTCTAGACACAAGTCTCCACCCCTCAGTATAAGAAAAAGTACAATCCTGCACCTCCATTCTATTCGGTAGCATCCCCAGGTATAAACAGCTCAGTTCAAAAAGGTCTATGAGGACGAGTGTACTAACTAAACAGTCGGACAGTGGCTTATTAAATGCAGGTGGGCATTTTAAAACGTCCTTTCCCTGCTTCCACTCGTGCGCGCTACTCCAACTGTAATTTAAACAACCAGGTGATGGCTGTTTACATACAAGCATCCGGGCGGCTATAGAGCCGCCCGATCACTTGTTCGCTGTCTACATGTGTACACCGGGATCGGCACGGTGGCTCTGTGAACAGAGATCAGAAGGAGATTAGCACACGATTTCCCGCTTATCTCCTCTCCAGTCTCTGAATGCGGAAGTGATGTCTCTGGGTGACATCAGGGGTTTTAAATACCCCTGATGTCTCCATAAAAATGACCTGTCACTGTAATTTGCTATTGCATAGGGGAATTCTTAGCTAAAGTTAAGTGTAAAAATTTTTTTTTTTTTTAAATTACCCCTTCCGCTTTCGGTACGGGAAAACCCCTTGATCTCCACCACCATCCGAATAGCCTGTGTGGTGTTCAGAGACTTCACATTAGCTCCTGTTCCTTCTCCACTGACACCGGTTATGGCTGACCCCGCCTTTGCCCCGGGTGCGGAAAACGTGCGGTTCTCTAGGCTGGTGACGGCTGACAAGTACAGACTACTTGATTTCCGAGCATACTCACGGGCTAACGGGCCAGGCTTTACAATCTCTTACTGACCCCCCTCTTGACCCTAGGAGTGCCATGCCACTCAGACACTTTCTTAGGGCCACTCCGAACCCCCTGGCTCTAGACAGACCCCTCACATACTGTGAAAGAATGTGTAGGGGAACTCTGCCCTCACGACATGCCATCTCCATCATATACAAATTGCTCAGTACACCCACCTCAGTCACCTACCCATCATTCTTGCAGAGTTGGGAACGAGAACTGGGACTCGTCTTTACAGAACAGATTCGTACCATCGTTACCATGTCCTTCAAGTCCTCAATCACTAGCAAAGTTCAGGAGATGGGATATAAGATACTATCTCGATGGTATAGGGTCCCGTGGCTCCTGCATAAAATTAGATCTGACATTCCTGACCGGTGTTGTAGGTGTGGTTCAGACTCAGGTACAATGTTGCACACTTTCTGGTCCTGCCCGAATTTGAGACCCTTCTGGGACCAGGTGTTGTCTGTCATCCAGGACCTGACCATGACGGATCTCAGAAACAATGCGGCGGCTTGTCGTTTACACATGTCCGCAGCTCCACTCTCAACTTACCGGCACTCACTCACATGCCACCTGTTAGATGCGGCCAGGGCTTCTATCCCCTTGCTATGGTAACAAACATGTCCCCATACCATTTTGTTATGGCTCTCCAAGGTACGTGAGGTATACGTCCTGAAAGACTTGACGGCAACCCTCAGAAACACGGAAGGCCAGTTCTTGACAACCTGGGGACCCTGGATTTACTTTCAACACTCTGATTTGCAGACCTCACCCAGAGACCGCGCCTGCCTTTCTGGAACACACTCTGTAGAGTTGCCATCTCGGATATGACTCCTCACCCCTCGGATACCAAGTGGGGTGAAACCTCCCTCGCCCGGGACGCAGGGTGGCGCTTCAAGTGCCTACTTGTCCTTTGCCCTCTTCCTTGAGCTCAAGGTCTATATCTTTCTGCTGCTAGCTCTTTCTTTCTCTTGCATTCCTCTGTTTCTACCTTATGCACTATCTCCAGAGACAAAGTTGGGTTATTCAATGAGATGTTATGAAAAAGAAGTTGGACCATCCTGATTTCTCTATATTTGTAATTCTACGTTTAAAACCCCCCCCAACAAATCCTTATTTTTTTTTCTATGCCTACGTGATGCGGATATGTGATGCTTTAGAACAGCTATTTGTTTGTTTCTATGCTGTCATGCTTCTGTTCGTTGACTATAGTAGAATCTGATGTATAGAGCTTTCTCTAAGTGCGATATTGTGGAACTTTCTGTAACCAGCGTACCAATGCTCATGACTGTATCATCTGTGATGTAAACGTTGTCAGACAATAAAAGAATTACAAAAAAAATAAAAATTAAAGTCACATAAGAAAATGTAATTCACATGATGAAAAAAAATGTTTAAAGTCGCCACATGCATACAAACATGCGTCGGTGCGCCTAAATCCAAAGCCGGCGATTGCACCCTTTGTGCCGAACATGTTGGGGCGTGAGCAACAATTCTAGGCAGCTCAATCGCTGATAACCCTAACCTGATGAGTGGTAAAAGATTTTAAAGCGTCTCCTATGGTCAATTTTGGGTATGGTAATATTTTGTGATTTTGCGAGTGCACGCAATTTTAAGGCTTGACATGTTTGGTGTCTATTTACACAAATGTGACCCCATCTTTTATATTTTACCCAAAAATTGGGTAATAATAAATGTTTCAGAACATAACGTAGTGAAAAGGTTTTTTTTTCTCAACATTGTCAGTACTTTTTTTATATATAGTAAAATATAAAACCCCAGTGGTTTTTAAATACCAGCAAAAGAAAGCTCTATCTGTCCCCCCAAAAAAGATATAACAATAATTTCAATGCAGCATTGCATGACTGAATAAATTTCACTTAAAAGAACCACAGAGCTGAATACTAAAAAAAGGCCTGGACAGGAAGGGGGTTTTAACACGGCAAAAACAGGAAAAAATACGAACTGTCTTACAGATGAAGGCAGTTCAAGGGTTAACCAACGGCGGGGACAAACCACAATGTCAATTTTTAAAGAAAATTTACTTTATTTCTAATCAAGAACAAACATAAAAGATTGCTGAACACATAGCTGACAGTTTACTGTCAAATAATTAAAAACGATGTCTAGTCAAACTGACTTTGATCAGTAATTGGTTGGATATACGTGCCCTTGATTGGCTGTACATGTATCCCTTATGGTTGTAATGTCTATTGGTCGTTTAGGGTTTTGATACTTAAGTGTATAGAGATATTTCTATTTAGTAACGATAACTAAACACATCCACATATTCTTAAGCTGAATGCAGTTTGGTAGTTCTCTTGATTCTTTATTGATCCTGCATGTTGCAACTTTTGAAAACAGTTTCACAGGTATGTCTTAGATCGACAGTAAGTGGATCTGTGATGGTTTTCGGCAACTTTCGGATTTCTATTGGAAGATACTTTCAATTTGAACGGGAAAGCTATTGGAATTGTGTCTTTGTGATTAGCGGGATCTTTCTTTTGGATATACAATCCAAATGCGGGGTTGCTGGATTCTATCAAAGAGAAGCCATTATATGCCGGCTAGAATTTCTTTTGTTGTGTTAATAAGTGCATATTTTGTTGCGCTTGTTTCTTTCTTTTTTTTTCAAATTCTTTATTTATAGACCAAAAGGGTGGGGTACAATGCATGGAAGCTCACGCGAAGGCCACATGGTCTCGCAAAATAACACATTTGTCCCCGCCCTTAATGCAATTTTTAGGTGAATTAACGTAAAACCAACATTAACGTCAGGGTGAGCGGTCGGGCCCAGCCCCACATTATGGGCGGCCAAGCCCCCACGATCACCCCCAGACAGCACATAAAAGACTAACAGAGACAAACACTGAAACATAGAGCGAAAGTAGAACAAAACTTAGGGAGAAGGGGAAGTAGAATATGAAACCAAGTCCCGCACCCCGGCGGCCCCCGGTCGACTCAACCCTCCATAATGGGTGGCCCAGACTGGCAGAACCTCAATCTCCGGCGTCCACCCCACACATCGCTGCGAAGGCTGCCGACCCCGTGAACATTACCCAAGCGCCCCAGGTAGCCACATATTTGGACTGTGACTCCCGTAGACCAGCTGTCAAATCCTCCATCAGTCTAATCTCCTCCACCCGCCGCACCCACATGCCCACCGAAGGAGGGCGGGTTTGTCGCCATAAGACTGGTATGCAGGCTCTGGCCGCGTTCCGCAGGTGGATCAACAGCGAGCATTTATAGGCTTTTCGGATGCGTTTCTGTGTGGGTGGAAAATTTAAGGAGTACGTCTGACGAACGTCTGCGGGGATAGCCACCCCCAGGTATTTGATATGTGCAGATGCACATCGAAACGGGAAGGCCGCCTGAAGGGCACGTACCCTGGCATTGGGAAGAGAGATATTCAGCGCCTCAGATTTACTCAAGTTCAACTTAAAGTTTGCTAGGCGGCCGTACACCTCCAGCTCCCGCATAACGTTGGGCAACGTTATCTCAGGGCGTGAGACATAGAGCAACAAGTCATCCGCGTATGCCGCGACTTTGTGATGCCCAGATGGCACCTCCAGGCCCCGAATGTCCGGCGAGGCCTGTATCCTCCTGAGGAGCGGCTCCAGAGTGAGGATAAATATAAGAGGCGACAACGGGCATCCCTGGCGCATACCATTCGTGATGGAGAACGGTCCGAGAGGATCCCATTAACCCTGACCATTGCAGTGGGCTCAGTGTATAGAG
>NW_017308709.1:33221-36474 GCF_000935625.1 Nanorana parkeri
TCATACAAGGAACGCTTGATGCGTCTCCTCTGGGCATGCGGAATCTGGGATAGTCCCCTAGACGAGTCCATGGATGGGTGGAGCACCAGATTAAAATCTCCTCCTAACAATCATAACCCCTCAGCGAAGGACAGCATGCGGGACCACACTGATTCTAAGAAGGCCACCTGTCCTGTGTTAGGGGCATAGGGGAGGGGGCATGGTAAGACGTTGTGTATCTATGGTTCCCCGGTTTCGGGATACGCCCCACCATGAAATGGGTCTCCTGTAAAAAGGCTACCTGGGTTCTAGAGCGCCACAGCTCTGCCAGTAGGGCCGACCTTTTTTCAGGGACTCGGAGACCCCGGACATTAAAGGAGGTGACACGCAGCTCAGGCATGATCGGCCTCTCCAACTATCGGCAGATCCGCCGTCTGCTGCACCCGGGGGTATCCCAACCAGGGGCCACCAGGCGGAAAGCGGGGGACACACACACAAGACAAATAGACCAAGGAAGAAGAGTAGAGGGGAGAGCAAGCACAGACAAAGACCACTCGAAGGTGGGATCCATCCTGACCCTCGAGTGGGAACACAACACTAAACACAACACGGGTGTTTCCAAGGGATTAACTCCAACCTGGAGAGGAAACACCCCACACTAGGGGGAAGAGGCTGAACACAGCAGTGATGAGTGACGCAGACCCGGGAGTGCTAGTGGGCAATAACAACCCCACCGATCCCCGAGCTATCTCCAGCTCAACGTGAGCAACTATAGTAAAACTGTCTCCAGCGGAGCACAACAACCCGGACCTTCAGAGAAATCCCTCCCTCCCATTGGCCACCAAAGGTCCCCCCCAGCCTTGTAAACTGTGCCCGACTAGGTGTTCCACCTCCAGACAAAGCCATGGGGCCTCAACACGCCCAACCGGCCTCAGGGACCCGGCATCAGGACATATCCCCCCTCCCGCACCCCCCAGCCGAGCGCGTGATATGGCGCAGGCAGCCCCCAGGTCGGGTCCCCCCATCGTACCCAACGGGGCAGGGCTCCCCTCGCCATATCAGGCCACCACATTAGAATCCGTATCCCAGGAACAATCACCTAGGGGAGCTAAGTCCCCCCAGACAGATAAGTCAGTCATGTATGTGGGCACGGCCCCCGCACACGTAAACACTACCTCTGTTCTCCCACCCTGCTTTACCGGCACAATGAGTATATACAGTTCAAGTGGCTTGCGCCCAGTCCAGCAGATCCACCAGGAGGAGCTGGGTGGGAACGAGCGTACCGGCATAAGCAGGGCTAAACCATAGGAGCTGTCCACAATCCTATCACTGTGAAATACGGATGCCTCCATGGTACGGAGGGAGTAAC
Organism: Nanorana parkeri; assembly: GCF_000935625.1. NCBI lineage: Eukaryota > Metazoa > Chordata > Amphibia > Anura > Dicroglossidae > Nanorana > Nanorana parkeri. The sequence continues at coordinate 34,570 of NW_017308709.1, forward strand.
AGGAGCATCAAGTATGCCTATGAGGCACGAAGAATGCAAGGGGTATCAGCCACAATACGTCTCAAAGTTGGGGTCATAGCTTCTCACATGGGAGGCCCAGGTGGCAGAGGGCATGAGTGTCTCAGGGGGATGGCAAAGGGCATGTATCCTGGGAGGTGTGGCTCAAATCTCTGGGTCAGAGGGGTGTCCTCTCCGGGATGCCCGCGAGACAGATCTGGGGTGGCTTCTACGCCGTCGTGGAGGTCTAGAGGGTCTGGCGTTGTTGGACGAGGGGGTCTCCCAAGGCGTTACCTCCAACCAATCTGGCAAGGACAGATCCGGGCAGTCCAGGAATACCGCCAGGTCAGGCCCCTGGCGGGGGTGCACCAGCCTGAAGAATCGGTCCCCCCTTCCAATCAGAACCGAGAAGGGGTAGCCCCATCTATAGGGTATCCCCTTAGAGTGTAGTACATCCGTCAGGGGCTTCAGGAGTCTGCGACGGTATAAAGTCTGGGGGCACACGTCTGGCAGGATGAGCACGTCCGCTCCATCAAAGTCCACCGTACCTTGGCGCCAGGCCTGGCGTATGATTTCCTCCTTGATCCCAAAGAAGTGAATCCGACAGAGAACGTCTCTGGGTCTCTCGTTAGCTGCCTCTCGGGGACCCAGGGTCCTGTGTACCCGGTCTATCTCAATAGGGTCAGTCGGGGCTTTTCCCAACAGGGAATTGAAGATAGCAGTGACGGCCACCTTAAGGTCAGGGCCGCCTGTAGCCTCAGGGATCCCCCGCAACCGTAAGTTATTACGGCGGTTGCGGTTCTCAGAGTCCTCTTGGCGCAGTTGCAGCTGCAGCATGTGAGCCTTCTGTTGCAGTAGAGAGGCTTCCAAAGTGGTCACCCTGTCAGCTATGGAGCGGTCAGACTGTTCCAATGCACATATGCGGTGGTCCTGCTTCTGGACGTCTGAGCGAACCTCCGCCAGTTCTGTGTGGAGCGTAGCCACCAGCTGGGCCATCATCTCCTGCATGTCAGCTCGTGTTGGAAGTGCTGCCAGCAGTTCATGTAGCCCAGTGTCGCCAGACAGGCCCGCAATGCAGAGGCGCGGCGATTTCGGCCCCAGGGATGGAGAGGGCACTCCGGACATCCTTCCTGACATGGAGAAGGTTGGGGAGGAGGGCGGTTCAGAGATAGCCTCCAAAGTCCGCCCGTGGGCCGCGTCAGTGAGCGGAGGCCACGGGGACCGCCCCGCCGGCGAATCAAAATCGAGCTCCCCGGTCCGAGCGTGTGGACTAGGCCCCGGCTGCCGCGGGGAGACATAGGCGTCCATTCGGGCCTGCGATCGGAGCTTGGTGGAGGAGCGGGGGGTAGCCACGCCCCCCACATGTTTTGTGTTTAAGGTTTTTTTTTATATATTTTTAAATCCTTTTTGTATTAATTTTTTTTTGTTTTTATATATGTTTGGGGGAATATCCTGCACTAATGTGATAGATAAAAAACATAGCACGGCTCTGAATGCTGATGGCCAATATTAATATGTTGACATATAATATCAGGGGTCTCAATATACCAATTAAAAGGCATCAACTGTTACATGAGCTGAGGCGATTACAGTGTGATATTGTTTTCTTGCAAGAGACACATTTATCGCACTGTACACATATACGCCTTTACTCCCCATATTTTCCTGTATGGTATTATGGTACCTCAGACTCAAATTTGTCAAGGGGGGTGGCGATCGGCATTCATAGAAACGTTAATTTTACATGCATATCCATATTAATAGATCAGGACGGGAGATACCTTTTTGTTAAAGGAACAATAGACAGTCAGGTGGTAACGTTGGCTTCAATATATGCCCCTAATAAAAAAAAACGATAATATTCCTGCGTAAAACGCTACGGCTACTGGCGGAATTTCAGGAGGGCAT
>NW_017308709.1:38062-38606 GCF_000935625.1 Nanorana parkeri
TGGTTAATTATATGGCTTTGTTAAATGCAATCCGTAAGGATTTTAATACATGGTCTAATCATCGTCCATATATTTCCTTGATTGGTCGTATAAATGTTATTAAGATGATGGTATTACCAAGGGTATTATATGTACTACAAACAGTCCCGATTTCATTGCCTACATTCTATCTACGAGCATTGAGAAAGGAAGTCGGTCGGTATATATGGAAGCGTAACTCTGCGAGGATCTCGCATAGAGTCCTCATTAGAACCAGAAACCAGGGAGGTTTGGCTTTACCAGACTTTGGGAATTACTATCAGGCAGTAGCAATTAATAGAATGTTGGATTTGCATTATCATAGGGAAACTAAAAGGTCGGTAGAACTAGAGAACACGCTTGCTGGACAAATAGTATCAAATATTTGATGGATCCCCCCAGATTATAGGTAATTACACTCTCACGTTTCGCCACTCACTAATCATACGTTAAACATGTGGAACTTAATATATTCCCGGCTTATGGGACAATATAACTCTCCTATAATGCCAGTGACAGATCACTT
>NW_017308709.1:39522-42892 GCF_000935625.1 Nanorana parkeri
GTTTAAAATTTTGTAAAAATAAAGATTAAATATTTAAAAAAGATAGAGATGGCCGATGTAATAGCTTCCACAGTGGTGGAGTCACGGAGAAGAGTCTCGTTAAGGCGCCACGTAAATGATCGGGGAAGTTGATCAGGGAAATATAGGGACATTGAAACGGGATAATGGTCCGACCAGACCTGTGAGTCAATAGAGGCTCGGGGGTCCCAGGATAGAAGATAATGGGACACCAAAAAGTAGTCTATACGACTATGTAAGCAATGCGGGAAAAAATAAAAAGTATAATCTCGTAATAAGGGATGTAATATCCTCCAGACATCCACCAACTGTAATCGATTGTAAAAGAGATTTAAGGCGATTCAGTTGCGTAAGCGAGACAGAGGCCCGTCCAGACGAAGTATCCATCCGGGGGTTAAGTGGAAAGTCAAGGTCACCACCCAGTATTTTGAATCCTTCAGCAAATGTCTCCAGCCGGTGGAGCATTACAAGAAAAGCAGAAATTGGAGATTGATTAGGTAGATAAACGTTTGCAAATGTAAAAGTCTTGTGAGAAAGGGTCCCTTTTACAAAAAGGTGCCTCCCCTCCGGGTCCTGGTTGACCTGAAGAAGTTGGAAAGGCACTGTCGAATGAAAGCAGATGGCTACTCCCTTGGATTTTGTAGTGGAGTTGTTACTGGTATATACCAGAGGGTAGTACGGTGATGACAATCGCGGCGCTACTGGGTCTTTGGAATGCGTCTCTTGTAAGAAGAGAACCTGGACACACCTATGCATGTAATAAGCCAGTTGTGAGCGTTTACACGGCTCATTTAAACCCTGAACATTCAGGGAGACAAATGTCATAGGTAGCATTGGAGACTGGTCCAAATAGCATTCAAAAGGCAATTGTGGGCCTGAGGAGCGCAGGAAACAAAGAAAAAAGAGAGTTTAAAACAGACACGAAAGAGCCTGAGAAAGTAGAAGAAAAGGGCCCAGCATACAAAAGAAAGGAAAAAAGACAATAAGAACACATAACAACCTAAAGAGAAGAAACAAGTCTTCCAGTAGGCCCAACAGGGTACACCAACCCAGTTGGCCATCCTATGAAGGGTGTAGGGAAACCAAGGGCACAAGGTTCACTCCTACAGAAAAACCGGGCATCCTAAAAATAACATTCAAGTTATAGCCTTTACAGAGTGCAAATCGCTTGAAAGCAATTAAGCAGGCTAACGCAGAGCTAGATATAGAAACATACATATTAGCAATTAGGTCCCAGGGCGTCCATCCTAGGGGAGGATCATAGAACTTGGGGAAGGGCAAAAAAAAAGAGAAAAAAAAATGTAAAATAAGAGGCTGCCCTATTTAGGATTCCAATAATAAATAGATCGTAACCTCCAGGGGGGCCGGACCCCCCACCCAAATGACATAGGGAGTGGGGGCACCAAAGAGTACCGGAGATAGGTTGCATCCCCGTCCAGAGATATTGCTAATATATACCACGGGCTCATAGCAGAAGACTCAGTTAGTATTCCCGATATAATGCAAACGCTAAATAGTTCGGCGGAAATAACTTCTCCGCTGTACTGTCTCCTCTACCTATATGGAGGATTAGAGGAGGGGGATATTACCGTCATGATTTAATATCCCCAGAAAAAAAAAACAAAGCTATTGCTAACTGATAACCTTTTTAACTGGGCTTATTATTAGTTAATTTGGTATAGCATAACCTACCGCTCTCTCCTTACCCCCACTCCCTCCACCATACATTCAGCCACCTCCTATCACCTGCCCATGCATCCCGGCGTGTAACGTCGGCAGTGGATTGGGCCTCAGTTACCCTGTATATATTATAACAAAATCCAATTGTGCATATAACATCAAGTAACTTTCGAATTCCTAATTTCAAAGCATTGACACTGACCCTCTATGTCCCCTTCAGGACAATATAATAGGGGGGAGAGGGAAAGAAAGAAAAAAAAAAGGGGGGGGGTGTAACCCCTAATTCGTTATCGTGTCCAAAAACAGAGGAAAACCTAGTTTTTAAGAGAGGATTATGCTGCAGTAACTTAACTTCACAACCATTTATAATAGAAATAAACAAATATCCATGTATACAATGTTTTCCATGTGTTTGCCCAGAAGCGAAGGACACTAATAAAAAGGTGACAAATATTGTTAATCTTATCTTGTCATATTGTTAATCTTAAATTAGGACGAGGGCATTGCAGAGCATACTGTATATACATAGTATTTATCAAAAAAGGCCACAACCTGGGTTTGCCAAGATGGGGAATGCCCAAGGGAGCGGGTGAGGCGTTAGGGGGCTTGAGTTGATGCAAAATTGTGATAATATGACCTCACTCATCTCAACCATACACCTCAACCATACACCTCAATGTACATCGGCTCAAGACCCATCCGACACTCCCCAGGAAGGCAAAACATATAACTACAAGAAGTTACTAACAACCGTCCCCATCAATACAGTCTGATAACTTGATAAAAATCCCTGAGGTGAACCGGGGTGTGTGCACACCCATCAGGGCTGCCCCATATAAGCAGGCCCACCAGGTACTAAAGAGGCCCCATCCATGGGCTGCAACAACAGGGTATCACCACTCATATGGGGGTATCCATGTATATGCATATGTAGAGCACCTACCCCAGTCAGCAATCCTCAGGTAAGTCAACATGCAGTATACAAGCAATATATCATGACCTAGAACCCAGGTCAATATGGCAAGTCAGTGTGTTATTGCGACAGTCGTGTCTATACCAGGGAACAAGCAGGGAAGGGAAATAGGCAGGGGAGGGAAAGGGGAGGGGGAAGAAAAGGAAGGAGATAGGGAAAAAAAAAGTGATAATGGGGGAAAGGATGTGAGGGGGATCAAAGGAAGAAGGGGTAGGAAAAAGCCGCAGGGATAGAAAGGGAAATTCCCGGCCAACTTTCCCATACTACATAACATTTCAGGTGTATAGACAGTCTCAGACACATACTGCTGGCCACAGTTCTGGGCGAGGTAGTTCCAGAACATACATACATACATATTACATCAGACAGGGCCGCCTCTGGGGTCTGCCATGTTGGAAAGCACTTCCTGAGAGGGCGGTCCCTTTAAGGGGCTCATATACTATAGAGTAGTATTGAGGTACTCTCGCCCAACACCAGAATGCACCTCCGTATGCATCAGCTTAAGACCCATCAAGCAGGCCCCGGGCGGGAAAACCATGTTTAAATAATAAGTTACCTGTGTTAGTTGTCTCATGTTTTATTGTTATAATTTTGTGTATTGCAGAAATCTGTATGCAATGGCAAAATGTGTTGTACATAAATGTTAAAAAGTGCAAAATTCAAATACAAAAATATCTGATTAAAAAAAAAAAAAAAATA
>NW_017308709.1:43299-57945 GCF_000935625.1 Nanorana parkeri
GGCCCTAGTGTATAGTTCAATTTGTAGGACAGGAAGAAGCTCATCCTAGAGAGCAAAACAGATGCCCCCAGTTCAAGATGGACCAGACTCTAGGGGGCCCTCACCGCGGTCCAGAGCAATCCTAATGATGGGGCTCCTTCCAGGGGTGCTGCTCCCATGTCCAAAAACAGGTATAGTCAAGGCTCAGGGCAAAACAGTTGCAGCATAGGCAAATTTTTCTGCCCAATATGTCCAGCATGCAAAAATGGGGAATGGGAGGTCAAAGGAGGCAAACAGTGGTACCCTAAGACACATAGGGGGGTCCACAACCCGGGGGGTCTCAGTAGAAAACAACAACAAGATAAGACAATCCTCACCCAGGATGGACATAATAACAAAGGACCAAGTCATCTAAGACAGGGAACTACGCATGGCGGGGTCCCTCCACAACTTCTTAGGGCGAGATACCTCTGTCCACCAGGGGAGCGATGGAATCATAGCCAGCTCTGGGGCCGGGGGATCCGGCCAACGGTCCAGTTCCATCTGTGAAATTCCCAGGTCTGTAGTAAAGCTGGTTAGGTCCTCTGTAGTGCGAAAAACCACCAGACGTCCCCCCTTACGTACAGACAGATGGAAAGGATATCCCCACCTGTAGGGAATGTGTAACTCCCGGAGTAATGAGGTGAGAGGTCGCAGACCCTGCGTCATGCCATGGTACGAGGCGACAGATCCGGAAAAAGGGTTATGGGTGCCCCATTCCAGTTAATATTATCACGATCACGTGCTTTAGACATAATATCCTCCTTTAGTTTAAAGAAATGCACGCGGCAGAGGACATTCCGAGGTTGATGTGCAGCGGGTTTCCTAAATCCGGGGATTCCATGGACCCTATCAATTTCAATAGGTTCAGTCGGTTCTCTGTTTAAGATTGAATTAAAGATACCTCTAATAGTGGGTTCCAAATCAGCGGTATCTATTGCCTCTGGCAGACCACGAATCCTAATTTTGTTTCGTCGATTCCTATCCTCAGTGTAATCCATATGTGTCCAGACAGATTGGAACAGCCTGTGATGTTCCAGGACAGCTGCCTGTAGTTCTGTTGTGGCAATGCGATATGCATCCAACTGTGAATCCACTGTGTCGAGGCGTTGATGGACCCCTCGAATAGCATCGTGGAGGCCTTCCATGTCAGCCCTATGGGTGTGCTCAAAACGAGTGAATAGGGCTTCCATATCCCGTTTGGAGGGTAGGTGATCAAGCAGCCGCCTGACATCTCCTGTAGAGCTACTCAATACTGACTCTCCATCAGAGGAGATGTCGGGGGTGTCCCGCATAGGTGACTGCTCTATGGGCAGTGAGGAGGGTGAACTGGACAGAGCCGAGGAATCCCCGCAGGGCGCCGCCATCTTGGCCGTAGAGGCAGCGGCGGCGCGTGTGTGTGCCGGGGCCGAAAAAATACCGGTCTTCGTTGTCCGCGAATGTTGCGTCTTAGAGCCCTGAGATTTCTTGCTGCGTTTAGAGCCCATCGTTGGTGTAAGAGAGAGCGATCAGAGGCACATATTCACTGATGCCCGGTTACATGCAGGAGCGCTAAGGACGAGCACGTCCAGCCACCATTAACCCCCTCCCCTTCTCTTCACAAAGTTTGACGAAGTCTGTGTATGTAACTTGATTGAAAGTTTCAATGTACGCGCCTTTGGATTTGAGTGGGTAGAATTTGGACGGGGGAGTGTAGAGAGGTGTGGCTGTACGTTGGGCTGGATAGATTCTCTAGGAGAAAGTCAGCTGGGTAGCTGGGGTCAGCTAGTTCTTCTAGGATTGCCAGTATATCTACGTCCGGTGCCGAATCGGGGGGGGGGGGGGGGGGGGACAGAAAAAAAAAATGGGGGGGGGGGGGCGTGGGGGCACTGTGTAGTGCAGTCTCTGTGTCAGGGGGTAAGGTTTTGTTGTAGTGTCTTTTGAGGGTAAGATTGCGGATGAACTTGTTGAGGTCTTTGAACAAGGTAAAGGAGTTGGGGTTGATGTAGGGTGCAAAATTTAGGCCCTTTTTGAGTAATGCTTCCTCGTGGGGGTCAGAATATGGTTGGAGAGGTTGAAGATTTTTACTGTGGATTGTTTGGGGACTGTCTTTCTCTCTTTGTGGCGTAAAGAGTGTGTCCCTCCTCTTCTGGGAAGACCAGCTCTTCGAAACGCGTAGCCAGCTTGACATTGTCACTTCATACCCCCTACACCTCCGTTTCTCGCTCCCACCCGCTCTACCCCACAGTCACACGGCTCATTGTTCCGGGTTCCCTGCTCGTGCCCTCGAGCGGTGTAGTCTCACCCCTCCCACCGGCTTCCCTGGCCTCAGCGTCCATCTCCATGCAATTACCTTAATCACCGGCTTCCCCCGGACACTCGCCGCTTGTCAGCACTCGCTGCTCGTCAGCGAGCGATACAGGCTCAGCCCCTCATCCACACAGCGTTCAGGCTCACACCAACTGGCCTCATCCAGCGGCCAGCACCATCCAGACAGGCAGTCCTACACCACATATGACCCTGGTTAATTCTCTCACAGATCTGTAAAACATCCACCAGCCCGGTCCCCACCGTGCCTGCTACTTTCAGCATCCCCCCCATCCTAGATCCCTGCCACACTTAACATCTGACCCAGGTTCCCACTGACACTGAGCCCTTCTTAGCCCCAACAGCTTTGACACCCCCATCTGCCCACACACAACTTTGAGTGCCCATCACTCTCAGCAGCCGTGGACTCCCATCTATCCACCCCTCGCCGTTGATAACGCGCCAGTACCCATTCTTTGGTAAGTTTAATTCCCTTATTTGGTTTTCACCACTTGGTAGTAGCGCTTCTGTACTCCTTGTTTCTTTTCCTAAATAGCAAACGTCGGACACCCCGGTCCGCATTTCTAAGGAGCCACACACCAAGCACTTTAACCCACACCCATACACCCTCACCTTAGTGTTAGCGCTGCATCAGGGGACATTTCTTCCAGTTTTTCGAACAGAGGGAGATCGTGTACCGATCTCCCTCTGATCCCCTGTCCGAGAGGCACTATGCTGGTCCCAGGCTTGCAGCGGGCAAAGTGGAGCCCGGGATTAGCGTGACAACGGAAGGGGGGCAGTGGAGGGAGGGGGGGACATGGGCTGACCGCCCATACAAGCGGATCGCTTGTATGTTAACAAGCATCGCTGCCTTTTTAAAAATTTACTGCATTTCCAGCTCGCGCGCGCAAGTGGGCGTAGCTGATCTAGAGAGCTCCCGGCCCGGCTGTTTTTTTACAACGGCCGGTCGGGAGGTAGTAAAGGTAGGGGCCTGAAGCTGCAGCTCCCTTAATCCGGCCTTGACACCCGAACGGGCCGGGCCAAGAACCCTGGCGGGCCGGATCTGGCCCGCGGGCCGTAGTTTGAGGACCCCTGATCTAGCTGATCATACTGAATACTTAAAAATTAACTTATGTAACCCGACTATCTGTAATGTAATTCTATTATTTCTATGCACTATTCTAGTTAGGTGGCCAAGCAACTAAGTTGCTAGACACCTATTGTTTCTGTTTATTATTAGATAACCAAGCAACGAAGTTGCAAGGACACCTATTGTTATTGGTAAGATTATTAGGTGGCCAAGCAAAGTTGCAAGGACACCTATTGTTATTGTTAAGATTATTATTATTAAGTGGCCAAGCAACGAAGTTGCAAGGACACCTAATGTTTTTGGAAAGATTATTATTATTTTTATTATTATTAGGTGGCCAAGCAACGAAGTTGCAAGGACACCTATTGCTATTGTTCTGTTTATTATTAGGTGGCCAAGCAACAAAGTTGAAGGACACCTATTGTTTCTGTTAAGATTATTAGGTGGGCAAGCAACGAAGTTGCAAGGACACCTATTGTTTCTGTTAAGATTATTATTATTATTTTTAGGTGGCCAAGCAACGAAGTTGCAAGAACGCCTATTGTTATTGTGAAGATTATTATTAGGTGGCCAAGCAACAAAGTTGCAAGGACACCTATTGTTATTGGTAAGGACACCTATTGTTATTGGTAATATTATTAACCAGTGGTATTTTAAAAAACATACAGCGCTAACCGTCCTTCAGAGGTGCATATAAGAACTCTGACGTTCAGGTCAGGTTTTAACAAAATATTCACTATAATTATATCAAACAAAGATTAATCATATAGGGGAGTATAAAATTAAAATATTAAAACATTAAAATATTAAAAAATTAAAATAATTAAATATTACAATAATAAAATATTAAAATATTATTTGATAAATGATATTCTAACCTGCAGATGTGTCATAAAAAAGGGGGGGGGGAGAACGCTTCAGGGTTGTTTAAAAGGTAGAACATGAGGCTTAAATAGTGTACTAGTCAATCATTTCTCAAAAAGCAGTTTAAATCATATTCTATGTTGAGACCTTTAGGCGTCATTGTATCCAATAAAAAGATCCATTTCGATTCATTTTGGGAAATTTCCCTAATGAGATTGGATCCACGCCAGTGGCCCTGAATTTTGTCTATCCCTATAATTTTTAGTCCACTGGGATCCTTATTGTGAAACTCTTTGAAGTGTTTGGATACACATTATCCATATTTTATTATTCTTAGTATTTCCATTAGCGCAAGTTCTTTGCAATTATTAAATATTATTAACCAGTTGCCATCCGCCCGTTGTAAAAAAACGGACGGCACTGCTGCATTGGCAGGTTGCCGTCTCCAGACGGTATTTATTTTCTGCCCGCGGGCGCGCACGGGCAGAAGATACGCGTGCAATGCAAACACCTGTTACCGGGTGTTTCACATATAGACGATCAGCGGCTCTATAGTCTGCTGCCGCCGCTTTTTCGTCCCCCCCGTCTGCTGCGGCCCCCCCTCCTGACCCCTCACCTTCAATCCCGGGATCCGCTGCTCCATCTGCGGCCCGGGACCGGCTCAGGAGGGCGTCAGGAGGAAGAGGAAGGGAGTTCAGCTCCTTGCTGATCTCCCTCCGGGCTGTGAATACAGAAGTGATGTGTATTACATCACTTCCGCTTTCACCTGTCACTCATCTGGCTGCTATAGCCAGAGAGAAGAAGCTGATGAAGCAGATCTCTGCTTCATCAGCTTCTTTTGGGGTCCACAGGTGACATTAGGGGTACTAAATACCCCTAATGTCTCCATAAAGAGGACCTGTCAGTGTGCCTTTGCTATTATATAGGGGGATTGCTATCCCCCTATATAATAGCAATAACAATAAGACCAGATCAGCAGTACACGTAGAAAAAACAAAGATGGGGGGTCACGCTGTGATGAATGGACTTCCAAACGCAAAGAATTTTCACCTACACAACATGCAACATAATCAGCTAAAACACATAAGGGTCCCGAAGACCCTTTCATTGGTAGAACCACCCCCACCCACACCGAGGGTTTCAGCTCACACACCATTGATACGTTCAAATACACAAGGGGCTGATCATTTTTCAACAGCCTCCAACACATCACGTTCTTTTGATTCACGTAGTGTGAAGGATTCCAACTCCCTCTCATTAAATTTAGCTCACCTAGGCACTAGCTCAGCTAATGTTTTAGGGTCAACTGCATCAGACACCAGGAGAACAGGCAACTTGGATCCATTTTTGGTGAAAACCAACTGGAAATAATTAATCTTTCAGGCCACTTGTTGGACGAATCTCAATTGCAATTGTTACGGTTAGGTCTTAGCTTTTGTCCTATGGACAATATAAAACACTTTGATATAGTTAAGGATTTACACATGTTCGCATGTAATTTATAGTTCAAGGTCATGTATGACACGAGTGCCATCCGGGACAATCAATCAAGGTTGGAACAAGCTAGGTGGTAGGGATACACCATGCTGGATTTTCGGGCACTCAGAGACCTTATGCAGCTTTTGGATGAGGGGGCCAGTTCTCACATGTCGGATCTTGAGGAGACCCAAACTGATGATGAAACAGTGGCATCAGTTCGATCTTTAACATTCAAAAAGAAATCAACCAAATTCCCGGCAATCCAGTCCAACCCACATATCTGGGCCTTTCTCCAGAACACCATTAGTGAAATTTAAACCCTATCTGTTTTTTCGCCAGCAACAAATTTGTTCAAACCACTCAGAGATGCGTTTTAGGGCCATTAATCACTGATAACACTAAACTGATGAGCAGTAAAATCATTTAAAGCATCGCCTATGGTCAATTTTGGCCATAGTGTTTTTTTGCGATTTTGATTATTTTAGGAAATGTTTCCTAAAATAATAAAGGGAAAACCATTTTTTTTTAAAATATTCGGTACTTTTTTGTTATATGGTAAAAAATAAAAAGTCCAGTGGTGATTACATACCACCAAAAGAAAGCTCTATCTGTCCACAAAAAATGGTATAAAATTAATTTCAGTACAGTGTTGCATGACGGAAAAAAGTCAGCCAAATTACCACAGCGCTAAATACTGAAAAATGGCCTGGACAGGAAGGGGGTGTAAACACCCCGGTCAGCAAGTGGTTAGCAAACGCTCGAATACCTTGATGTAAAATTTCCCCGTATGCCAACTTTCTATTACAGGGGGTGGCGATGGGCACATGTTGTGCTCCGTCGTATGCCAACCTGTATCTGGGGGTGGGAACGTGATCTGTTCCATCGCTCAGATGCTCATGGGTCATGTCCTCACCTGGTGGAGGTACATTGATGACTTTTCCTGATCTGGATGGGCTCCAGGGATGAACCTGAGCCATTCATGATGCGCTTATAACAGAATGACTTCAATTTGAAGTTTACTATGCAGTGCCATCAAAGATCAGAATGGATCTACAAGTTACGGGCCACTAAACCTCCTGGGTTGAATGAGACCCTAAGCTTTAAGCCCTTTTTGTGAATAGAGTGGGGTGATCGGATCGCGCCTTGAGCTCAGGCCCTGCTCTATCCTTGAACTATTAATATCATATAAAAACCTTTAAATTTATAATTACCAGGCCCACTGTTTGTTTAATTCCTCCTCCCAATGACTTATCCGTATGAGATGCGGGAAATGCTCCAAGCCTAGTTATGTCTATATAGACTTGACCATGATAATAAATGGACCATCTTATGGGGGGACGAATTAACATTAGAGAAGTCTTGATGAGTTTGCCCATGGCTATAGTTTTATCCCATACTCCATATCTACGGGACCTTTGAATATTTACAAAATCTCAAACTTTAAATGTGAACAAACCGATATTCATGTGGTATTTTATACCTGTGATGGCAGTTCAGTTCCATAACCCTGTTTTAGCCATCAGTTTGGACTCTGCTTCCCAGATATGTAAAATGAAATTCATAAAATGAATGACATATTAATAATATAATACATCAAATGGGTTCAATTATCATCTCTGGGACTATATTATCCATTTGAGTTGTATCTTACTTTGAGTCCCTACACACAGGCAGAAGTGTTTGATTACATGGATAAGACCGAACTATGTGAGGTCCTCTCAAGGAGAGGGGCACTTGTTACGATTTGGCCCTCACACATAATTCAGGATATTCGTTAATGTTTACCAAAATCCATCTAACCTTTTGTCATATGACGTGAGGTAATGATTTATATACCAGTTCCTGCAGATACCCCACATTTAGCTCATGGAAGACGCATGAGGTCTTGGAGGATCCCTCCTTAGATTTAAGTGCCATGACATATAGGTGTGGAAGGTGTATTTTCAACAACTGACCAAAGTGTTATGATTTGTCACGCTGCTGGCAGAAGCTATGCATAGATTTAGTGTTTTTGTGTGTGTTCTTCTTGTGTTTTCTCACATTGTACTATGTGGGCTGATTATGTCTTTTTCACTTAAATGTATATTGTGACATCTCTCCCTGAGTTATATGGGTGTGGAAAATGCATTCTCAGCAAAGAGTCATGACATATTATACTGTTTTCTTAAGTTATGTTCTGATGTAGTCTCTTTGTATACATTGCCAGCTTATTGCTTAGTTTGATGGTTCTGGGACATATTTCTTTCAGGCTGCAGCGCTATTCTATGGCATGGTTCTATTGTTTGCTTTTCCCACACTTGACTCAGCTGTTCAAGTGTATTATGCCTACTCGCGTGCTTTACTGTCATTAGAACGAGTTACGATGCTGCTCCCTGTCACCATGGTAATGGATGACGTGGATTGCCTGCGCCGGCGCTGGTCTCATGCTCTCTGGCTTTTCCCACACTCGACTTGACTGTTCGAGTCTACTGTCCCCATTCTTGTGCTTTGTGAGTATTCTAATGAGGTTTGATGCTGTTTCCAGTCACCATGGCAATGGATGACGCGGATTATCTGCACCAGCGAACCAGGACTAGGGGCGGAGATTCGCGCGTTCCGAGATCTCCGGTTTGTGACGTCTGTCTTCTCTTCGTCCATCCCAGCGCCTTCTACTGGTTTAACTGCATCCCTGAACCGGACTTGAACTGCATTCTGGAACTGGACCCTGACTTTAATGGGTATGTCATAGGATCCATATGCTGGTATTTTATTGTTTCTTTGTATATATTTTAATATGGCGGATTCTCCCGCCATTATGATGTCACAGGGGGGTGTTGTCTTTGATTATTGGCTTGCCTCATGAGGTATATATGTGGTTATCAGATGTTAGTGTATTGTCACTTCTTATGCCCTGGTGAAGAGACCCTGCGCGGTCTCTAAACATTGGCTCTTGTGATTGTGTGACATTTATGTCCAATAAATGTTGGACATGTTGGATTATTCTACTGAGTGCTGGTGATTCCTCTTCTTACATTGTATCTGCACGGTGACATCCGTGTTCATCACTACAAGCACCATTGTTTGTATAGGCCCGGATTGCTGCAAGGTGTGCGGAGGATTCCCCCATCTATCCAATTTTTGTTATCGCCTGGCAGTTTTCGTCTAGCACCCCAGCAAAGAGGCCGCCCATTGGGTATGTTCATTGTGTCTATTCTGTAGGACACCCACAATTGTTATCTGCTGTCGCTTTCCAAAGCACTGCGATTACTATGGGGGAACACTCTCAGGAAACAGCTTACACGTGTGCTTTTAAGAAACATGAAATTGATGCCATATTATTTCCAGCAAATCCTATCGCGGCATTTGGCTCTGATTCTGCCACTGATTTATTTCAAGACCTATAAAGGCTCAAGAAAAAACATGTTGACTTGGAACTACATGGATTTACACTTTTCGAGTACTATCGAGCAAAAAAAGTGCCAAGAGGTTTTCGCATACACAACCAACGGACCATTGGCAGACAGAGCAGAGATTTCTGCGATAAGTGGTGTGCAATCTCGATCCAGAACTCGTTTAATTATATGCTTCTCGTGATTGAAGAGATAAAGACACAGCTTTGCCAAATTAACAAGGATATCGCCTCCCATGAAATTAAGATTTGGGGCAAGATGTCTGATGATGCAATGTTTAATGTGGAGATTGAGAAAATTGAATCTGATACTCTTATCTATGCTGACAAAATTCGTGCTGCTAAAAGGGATAAGTTCAAACAAGTATGCCAGGACTATCAGGGTGGTAGGGTATATCCCTGGCTCACTGGGAATATCCTCCAGGGACGACGCAGGTCAAGTGCATTTTCACGTGGGGATCGAGACAACGCTTCCACAAACCAAATATGAGCTGAGAGTAAACGACCTATGGAAAATCCGTCTAGAGATAGTGATGCACCACCCACCCAATCGCAGGACACCACCACCATCGGATCTCCCTCTTCATCACTAACTTTTTTAGGAAGAAGTGCAAAAAACGCACCAGAAAAGGTGGTAAGAAGAAAAAACACAGGACCGTCTACCAATACGAGACAACAAAGATCCAGGAATCTTTTGTCCAGGACTATCTCTGATATTGAAACCGGCATCTTGAGTAAGGGACTTTTTGTCCCTCACCACAATTTAACGATTTTCCATTTGAAATTGATACATTTAGGGATGCTCCGATACAAGCATCGGTATCAGTGCCGATACCGAGTATTTGCATGAGTACTCGTGCAAATACTCCGATACAAAAAACGAGTACCTGTGCCACGTCCGCCATCTTCAAGGACCCGAAACCGCCGCACACAGGATCTCCATAGCGTCTTCAATGAAACAAGATGGCCGCAAACTCCTCCTCCAAGTCCTCAGTCATCTGCTCCATTCTGACCTCTTCTCCCGCTGATTGGCCGATTGGATGATTGACAGGCTTCCTCACCAGTCAGGAGTGACTGGTGAGGAAGCCTGTCATCATCCAATCAGCGGGAGAAGAGGTCAGAATGGAGCAGATGACCAGGCTGTGACACGGAGTGGCTGAAGCAGGTGGAGAAAATGACACAGCAGGTTAGTACTGCAGCACCGCATGGGGGCTGGGCAAAAATGCTGTTTAACTGCATATAATATTTTTTTAAAAGACATTAAATAAAGAAATAACTATGTAGATATTGCTAACTAAGGCTGGTATCCCCCTAGTGGGGAAAATAGATGAGCACATGTCCAGAACACTTTATAGTGTGGCACAGCTATATCTAATTCTGCATACCTGGCTTATATTATAATTTTTTTAATAATAATATAAAGCCAGGTATGCAGAATTGGATATAGCTGTGCCACACTATACAGTGTTCTGGTCTGGAGTCTGGACACGTGATCATCTATTTTCTCCACTATGGGGATACAGGCCTTAGTTAGCAATGGCATGATAAATATTCATTTCATGTTCATTTCATGTTCTTCATAATATTAAGAAACTGACCTCAAATCATGATTTTGTATTGCTTTAGAAAAAATGTGACCTGTCCCTTTAAGAAAAATATTGGTAATTGGTATCGGCGAGTACTTATACCTTGCCATACAGGTTCTCTACAAAACAGGGCTGCTACTGATGCCACAATTGTAGTGTTTGTAACTCACTTATCACTAGTGACTTTTTCTACCATCCCCATACAGGGAAGAAATATTCCATCCATGGCTATTTGAACTGTATATCCGAGTATTATGTATACATGCTTAAATGCCCGTGTTCCTTGGTTTACATAGGTAAAACCATTAACCCTTTAAAAAAACGTTACTAAAAGCACAAAAGTGACATCAAATTAGCGATTGAATACAAACGATTAGGTAAGGACATTGATCCAAATATACCGGTGGCAATACATTTTGCCCAATTGAATCACCAGATACATGAACTTAGGGCAATGGTGATCGAACATGTGTGGAGACCTAACCGTGGTGGTGACAGGGACAATATCCCGTTACGTCGAGAAGCCTATTGGATCCATACGTTAAATACAGTAACACCTAGAGGTTTAAACACTGCCTTATCTCTGTACTGTGTTTTGACTGATTAGGGCAATACTGTGTGATTTTATCTTTCGTTTGTTTCCTCTTTTTAAACTTCTAATTGTTTCTCTACTGGTGCTTTCTCTGGTCTCTCTCCCCTTTATTGGTCTTTTCCACTGTTTGTGACCTCTATGTATTAGCCAGAGAGAGGACGTTTGTATGCCCTGTCATACGCTCCTGCAGCGTATTTTCGGAGGAGGGGGGAGCCCTTTGGTTGGCGCGGTGACGTCATCGCACTGGATGCTGCTATAGAGCCCGCGTGGGCCACCAGCCGTAATGTGCGGCTGTGGTGCGGCTGTGCTGTATGCTGGGGCCTGTGAAGGAGTGAGCAGCATTGGAGGCGTCTTCCGTTCTCGGGTCATGCTGGGTCCTTAGTGAATGAGGGAAGCAACGATGGGTGAGTGGCCCTGTTATTTAGTCCCTTGTGGAATGTTTTTGTTCATACCCATCCAATATTGTATTTTACTGGACTCTGGTGGCAGAAGGGTCTGGTGCTTTCTCTGGTCTCTCTCCCCTTTATTGGTCTTTTCCACTGTTTGTGACCTCAATGTATTAGCCAGAGAGCCTTATGAGGCTACATTATTGATTAGCATTCTTTCTTTTTAATTTTAGGCTTATTTGCGATTTTTTGCTCCCTCCTTCTGCTACCTGTTACTGGGGCATCGGTCCCGGCTCCTCTCCTTCCCCCTGAATTTTGGGGTTCCACCCAGATTGGTCCGCCTTGTCGCACGCATGCCAACCTACTAATTTGGTAGGTGAGTTTCCTCTTTAGTTACTCAGTTATTACAATGTGCAACATATTTTTATTGATTTTTTCAATCACATAGATATTCTCCATCTCCTGAGGAAGCTCCCTCTACGACACCTCCACTCTTATTAATTTGCAAAAACTAATCATGTGTATTTTCTAATCATGTCATACTATTTACAATCAATGAATCATGTAATGATTGATCGAACTTTATGAGTGGAGTGAGTCTGCCTAGGACAGGGGTCCTCAAACTTTTTAAACATGGGGCCAGTTCACTGTCCCTCAGACATTGCTGGGGGCCGGATCATATTTTGAAAAACAGGGGGGGGGCGTGGCAGTGGTGCCGCACCGCTACGCCCCCTCCCGTCCCAGAACAAAGGGGGAACATTAGTGAGCAATTGCTGTGCGTTCCAGCAGCTGCTGCTCTGGTGTGAATAAGCCCTTACTTAGAGGGTATATATAAATATTTTTAACAACTTCTTTAATAAACAAAACATTTTTTTAATACAATTCATTTCTCTTAGACTGGAACATGTACTAGCATGATTTCTTATTATTTTCTACAGCTCAAGTATTTGTTATTTACTACAATGAATGGGCATGTAGACTGTCCTGTCTTATCTCTCTACAGCGGCATGCAGCTTTGGGAGAGGCAGGGAGATGACATCACTTCATATCCCAGTTCTCTTCTTATTGGCCGCCCTACAAGAGCCTGTGCTGGCGTGCACTACGCTGCTAAAGGAAGCCTGGCATTTGGTTTGCCTCAGCATGCGCCCTGGAAAGAAAAGGGCGCAGCCGCGCATGCCGAACACAGAAGCTCTCAAGCTTCCGGAACAGACTGTGTGTCTTCCCTGACACCCAGGCGGTGCCGGCGGAATGACGATCAGTACCTGGACCCCGCCGGCGGGCGGGCGGCTGATTGATTGCTATATGTTGTTTAGGGTGGCTGGGCCTATTTTAGCTGCTTGAAGACCAGGTGTTTAGACCCCATTCCTGTCCCGGCCATTTTTCAGTATTCAGCGCTGCGGTACTTTGACATTTATTCCGTCATGCAACGCTGTACTGAAATTAATTTTATACCATTTTTTGGGGACAGATAGAGCTTTCTTTTGGTGGTATTTAATCACCACTGCGGTTTTTATTTTTTACTAAATTTCGGGAAAATTACTGAATTTCTTTTTAAAAAAGTTTTTTTTACATTATGTTATAAAACAAAACAATTATTATCACCCAATTTTTTGGTAAAATATAAAAGACAGGGTCACGTCGGGTAAATAGACACCAAACATGTCAAGCTTAAAAATTGTGCGCACTCGCGAAATCGCAAAAAAACACCATACCCAAAATTGACCATAGGCGACGCTTTAAAAGCTTTTACCGCTCATCAGTTTAGTGTTATCAGTGATTGATGGCCCTAGAATTATTGCTCTCACTGCGATGTCTGCGGCGATATGTAACATGTGCGGCGTAATGGGATGCAATCATTGTTTTTCGCAGGTATGTTTGCATGCATGTACGTATAGGTAGGGACTTTTTTAAAAAATTGTTTTTTAAAATTCTTTATCTGTAAAAAAAAAATTTTAAACTTTCATTTTTTTCCTATTTCCCCCCCCTACTTAACTTTATTGCTATTACATAGGCGGCTAAGAAACGCCCCTATGTGATAGCAAAATATGTGACAGGTCCTCTTGATGGAGACATCAGGGGTCTCCAAGACCCCTGTCAACTGGGACCCCCCAAAAGAAGCTGATGAAGCACAGATCTGCTTCATCAGCTTCTCTCCAGCTGAAGAGTGGCACAAGAATGCGGAAGTGATGTAATATACATCTCCGGAGGGAGATTGTGTACCGACCTCCCTCTGATCCCCTGTCAGAGAGGCACTATGCTGGTCACGGGCTCGCACCGGGCACAGCGGAGCCCGCGATCAGCGTGACAACGGAAGGGGGGCCACGGAGGGAGGGGGGACACACACGTGCTGACCGCCCATACAAGCGGTCGCGAACGAAGTTGCAAGGACACCTATTGTTATTGTGCTGATTATTATTAGGTGACCAAGCAACGAAGTTGCAAGGACACCTATTGTTATTGTGCTGATTATTAGGTGGCCAAGCAATGAAGTTGCAAGGACACTGTAAAATACTTAGATTCAAATTTTAATTGGCTTAAAGGGAATCATAGTATGGGCCCATGTACATATATTTTACAAGTAACCTCGTACGTTTAAATGAAGATGTATGACATTGAACAGACATCCACTGTCCTTGAAACCTGAAGCTATGTCAGAATTTGTGAAGAACTAGTAAAGAAGCAGCTGTTATGGGAGTGGTTTAAGAACAAGGTTCTGTGTTTTAAATAGAGTTGTAGAATGACATTTAGAAATGATGAGTTAAGTAGTTTTGGTCGCACCATATAGAGAAGTATAGTAGTCGTGACGTCAGAAATAAGTTAAGAATATGCTTACAGAGTTATGACCTTATAGGATAGACCAATCGTTAACGTCGATTTTGGTATATAAGCGACAGGGGACAGACACTCGGGGCGCATACACACTACAGACACACAGACACGCCCACACTCACACTCAC
>NW_017308709.1:61583-72041 GCF_000935625.1 Nanorana parkeri
AACATGGGGCCAGTTCACTGTCCCTCAGACATTGCTGGGGGCCGGATCATATTTTGAAAAACAGGGGGGGGGCGTGGCAGTGGTGCCGCACCGCTACGCCCCCTCCCGTCCCAGAACAAAGGGGGAACATTAGTGAGCAATTGCTGTGCGTTCCAGCAGCTGCTGCTCTGGTGTGAATAAGCCCTTACTTAGAGGGTATATATAAATATTTTTAACAACTTCTTTAATAAACAAAACATTTTTTTAATACAATTCATTTCTCTTAGACTGGAACATGTACTAGCATGATTTCTTATTATTTTCTACAGCTCAAGTATTTGTTATTTACTACAATGAATGGGCATGTAGACTGTCCTGTCTTATCTCTCTACAGCGGCATGCAGCTTTGGGAGAGGCAGGGAGATGACATCACTTCATATCCCAGTTCTCTTCTTATTGGCCGCCCTACAAGAGCCTGTGCTGGCGTGCACTACGCTGCTAAAGGAAGCCTGGCATTTGGTTTGCCTCAGCATGCGCCCTGGAAAGAAAAGGGCGCAGCCGCGCATGCCGAACACAGAAGCTCTCAAGCTTCCGGAACAGACTGTGTGTCTTCCCTGACACCCAGGCGGTGCCGGCGGAATGACGATCAGTACCTGGACCCCGCCGGCGGGCGGGCGGCTGATTGATTGCTATATGTTGTTTAGGGTGGCTGGGCCTATTTTAGCTGCTTGAAGACCAGGTGTTTAGACCCCATTCCTGTCCCGGCCATTTTTCAGTATTCAGCGCTGCGGTACTTTGACATTTATTCCGTCATGCAACGCTGTACTGAAATTAATTTTATACCATTTTTTGGGGACAGATAGAGCTTTCTTTTGGTGGTATTTAATCACCACTGCGGTTTTTATTTTTTACTAAATTTCGGGAAAATTACTGAATTTCTTTTTAAAAAAGTTTTTTTTACATTATGTTATAAAACAAAACAATTATTATCACCCAATTTTTTGGTAAAATATAAAAGACAGGGTCACGTCGGGTAAATAGACACCAAACATGTCAAGCTTAAAAATTGTGCGCACTCGCGAAATCGCAAAAAAACACCATACCCAAAATTGACCATAGGCGACGCTTTAAAAGCTTTTACCGCTCATCAGTTTAGTGTTATCAGTGATTGATGGCCCTAGAATTATTGCTCTCACTGCGATGTTTGCGGCGATATGTAACATGTGCGGCGTAATGGGATGCAATCATTGTTTTTCGCAGGTATGTTTGCATGCATGTACGTATAGGTGGGGACTTTTTTAAAAAATTGTTTTTTAAAATTCTTTATCTGTAAAAAAAAAATTTTAAACTTTCATTTTTTTCCTATTTCCCCCCCCTACTTAACTTTATTGCTATTACATAGGCGGCTAAGAAACGCCCCTATGTGATAGCAAAATATGTGACAGGTCCTCTTGATGGAGACATCAGGGGTCTCCAAGACCCCTGTCAACTGGGACCCCCCAAAAGAAGCTGATGAAGCACAGATCTGCTTCATCAGCTTCTCTCCAGCTGAAGAGTGGCACAAGAATGCGGAAGTGATGTAATATACATCTCCGGAGGGAGATTGTGTACCGACCTCCCTCTGATCCCCTGTCAGAGAGGCACTATGCTGGTCCCGGGCTCGCACCGGGCACAGCGGAGCCCGCGATCAGCGTGACAACGGAAGGGGGGCCACGGAGGGAGGGGGGACACACACGTGCTGACCGCCCATACAAGCGGTCGCGAACGAAGTTGCAAGGACACCTATTGTTATTGTGCTGATTATTATTAGGTGACAAGGTTAAAACGCGCGCGCAGCCTGCGCGTGTTGGGCTTCGTAAATCAGCCCCAAAGACTCAGAACGAGATGACATGCTCTTTAACTCTGCATTAACTATATACTTTGAACTATCTATTTGTATATTATATTTTTGCAATATAATTGTATGCTGCTGTGACTTTCCATTATACAATGAAAGTCACAAGTTTTTCACTCTACAACTGGACATTCATTGATGAAGATTAATCACCTTACGACACTTAAATCGTAAGTGTCAGTCGTGAAATACTAATTTTCTAAGACACCTATTGTATCTGTGCTGATTATTATTAGGTGGCCAAGCAACGAAGTTGCAAGGACACCTATTGTATCTGTGCTGATTATTATTATTATTCCGCCGCTGCTTTCAAATGCCTGTGCTCTGTTTGTCAAAAACTCATGAAACTTTGCACAATGGTAGAGCCCTTTGCTCTGCAGAGCTTATTACAATATAAAGGTCATAGGTCCCATGATGTGGCAGCCATTTAGTTTTTTGTGACAATTTTTGCAAATATTAAAAAACCTGCTTATCCAGAACCGCTAAAGCTACAGATGTACAACTTGCTATGTGAGCTTATGCTGTGCTCTGTTATCTCATGTGTTCATTATAGCTCTATTGGTCACATGGTTTGGCAGCCATTTTGGATTGCGCAATATTCTGAAAACCACTTAAACTCTGAAACCATGATCAGAATTATTCACATCTTTGCACATATGTCCAGTGCGACCTCTTCTACCACGGTTGTAGAAACTGGCCTGATCCCAAAATTAATATGGCCGCTGCAAGCCAATGATATTTAGAGTGTGTTATTATTGTTATGGCCTATTTTTCAAAAGCCTATAATAAGCACACTGTTACTTATAAACTCATGCAACTTGGCCCAATGGTAGAGCTCTATGCTATGCCTAATCTATTGCATCATTAAGGTCATAGGTCACATTGCCTGGCAGTCATCTGGTCTTAGGTGATATTCAGCAACATATTCAAACATCTGTTTCTCAGGAACTATGACAGGTACAGATGTACAAATGGCTATGTATATACTGTGAGCTGCACTCACACCTGATCACTACAAGTCAATTGACCACATGGTTTGGCGGCCATATTGAATTGTGTCAAATTCAACAAAATTGTCCTTTTATTTTGATGCTCTTTTATTCAAATGCTAATTATTACCACACCGTTATGTAAAAACTCATCAAATTTGGCACAATGGTAGAGAACTGTGTTGTGTTTAATCTTTAGGAATATAAGGGTCATAGGTCACATGCTCTGGAGGCCATCTTGGCTTAAGTAAACCTATTTCTGGCAGTTTTCAAACATCTGTTTTGTCATAACCGCTAGTATTAGGTGGCCAAGCAACGAAGTTGCAAGGACACCTATTGTATCTGTTCAGATTATTATTATTATTCTGCCGCTGCTTTCAAATGCCTGTAACAAGTGCTCTGTAAGTCAAAAACTCATGAAACTTTGCACAATAGTGCAGACCTGTGCTCTGCAGAGCTTTTTGCAATATAAAGGTTATAGGTCACATGATGTGGCAGCCATCTTGGTTTTTGTGACAATTTTTGCAAATATTCAGAAACCTGCATCTCCAGAACTGCTAAAGCTACAGATGTACAAATTGCTCTCTGAGCTTATGCTGTGCTCTGTTGCCACATGGCGTTCATTATAGCTCTATTGGTCACATGTTTTGGCAGCCATTTTGGATTGTGCAATATTCTGTCAACAACTTAAACTCTGAAACCATTTTATCAGAATAACTCCAAACTTTGCACATATGTCCAGGGCGACCTCTTCTACAGCGGTTGTAGAAATAGGCCCGATCCCACAATCAAAATGGCTGATGCAAGCCAATGGTGTTTAGATAGCGTTATTATTGTTATGGCCTTTTTTTCAAAAGCCTGTAATAAGTGCTGTTACTCACAAACTGATGCAACTTGGCCCAATGGTAAAGCTCTTTGCTATGCCCAATCTTTTGCAACATAAAGGTCATAGGTCACATTGCCTGGCAGCCATCTTGTTTTAGTTGATTACATTCAGCTCCATATTCAAACATCCGTTTCTCAGAAACTGATAAAGCTACAGACCTAATTGCTGTGTATAGTCATGGTATGATCTGCATTCACAACTGAACATTACTAGTCAATTGGTCACATGTTTCGGCGGCCATATTGAATTGTGTCAAATTTGACAAGTATTTCTATCATTTTGATGCTTTTTTTTTCAAATGCTAATTATTGCCACACCGTTATGTAAAAACTCATGAAATTTGGCCCAATGGTAGAGAACGGTGCTGTGTTTAATCTTTGTCAACATAAAGGTCATAGGTCACATGCTCTGGTGGCCATCTTGGTTTACACAAACCTATTTTTGACAGTTTTCAAACATCTGTTTTTTCATAACTGCTAAGGCTACAGATATACAAATTTCTAGTTGAGGATAATAGAAGAAGAGAGTGTTTGGAAAGATGGGGTTTTTAAGGCACTCCAAATGATGATTCAAAATGATCTTTTTATATAAAATGTATAAAGTTTATTAGATGCATGATTAAAAGAAAAAAGAAATGAAACAAGAGTAGTAGTGAGCACAGACACTTCTAATATCCACCGCTGTCCTAGGTATTAGTTGATTGACATCAAGTTAACATGATTAGTTTAAAAAGTAAATGCATAGATACAGTTCATTAGTGGGTCTCAACTCCCACACTGTGGTTGACACACTTCAACTGATGGGGCGACTGATGTGAAGTAATACAGTAGAGTTCCTAGATAATGTGAAATTAAACAGGGTTCAGCTGGATGAACTTTTTAATATATTTGTCTACTATAGATTCAGCATGTCATCCGCTGCAACTAGACACGATTTGGTATAACATGATTAGTTGACCCTTGCCCTGATTATTAAATTGTCACCCTATAATCAGTTGATATGTGTCGACCATTCACATCTTGTTTGATGCATTTAGCAGGTGTACATGTTTTTAGATGATTTTAGTAGTGGTGTTCTTAATATAATTTCTTAGTTTAGTTTCTTAATTTAAACCCAGGGAGTTGTAGCTGGTGGAATATATGTGACAACGCATTTCGCGTATCATTACGCTTCTTCAGGTCTAGAAGTAGTCTAGACCTGAAGAATTTATCAGAATAACTCCAAACATTGTACATATGTCCAGGGAGACCTTTTCTGCCAGGGTTGTAGAAACAGGCCTGATTCCCAAATAAAAATGTCCGCTGCAAGCCAATGGTGTTTAGATAGTGTTATTATTGTTATGGCCTTTTTTCAAAAGCCTGTAATAAGCGCACTGTTACTCACAAACTGATGCAACTTGGCCCAATGGTACAGCTCTATGCTATCCCTAAATTTTTGCAACATAAAGGTCATAGGTCACATTGCATGGCAGCCATCTTGTTTTAGGTGATTATATTCAGCTCCATATTCAAACATCCATTTCTCAGAAACTGATAAAGCTTCAGATGAAGAAATTGCTGTGTATAGTCATGGTATGATCTGCAATCACAACTGATCATTACAAGTCAATTGGCCACATGGTCTGGCGGCCATATTGCATTGTGTCAAATTCGACAAATATTTATATTTCTATAATTTTTATGCTCTTTTTTTCAAATGCTAATGATTTTGATGTCTTTATTATTTTGTACTGCCTTATAATGGCTTGCCTTATTTGACCGAGAAGCTAATAAAATATTTGGAAAAAAAATGCTAATTATAACCAAACCGTTACGTAAAAACCCATGAAGTTTGGCACAATGGTAGAGAACGGTGCTGTGTTCAGTCTTTGGCAACATAAAGGTCATAGGTCACATGCTCTTGTGGCCATCTTGGTTTAAGCAAACCTATTTCTGACAATTTTTAAACATCTGTTTTTTCATAACCGCTAAGGCTACAGATATACAAATTGCTATAAAAGGATATTCTGAGCTCTGCAGTCATATATGTTTATTACAGGTCATGTAACCACATTGTTTGGCAGCCATTTTGGATTGTGCAAAACTCTGCAAACAACTTTGAAACCGTTTATCAGAATAACTCAAAACTTTGCACATAGCTACCTCTTCTACCACGGTTATATAACTCAACATCATAACTGCCATATGCAATATGTGTTCCACAGATATGTTCAGGGCGACCTCTTCTACCACGGTTGTAAAAACAGGTCAGATCCCTAAAACAATATGGCTGCCACAAGCCAATCATTTTTAACATTGCATCAAATTGCATATATGTGCATTTATATCACTATTGCAGTATGTTAAACTTGTTATACATATGATAACTCAACATCATAACTGCCAAATACAATTTGTTCTATTAGGCATTGTTCACTGAACTTTGCTAAATAGAATTCGCACTATGGTAACAGCGGGAGTATATGCACGAGTCTGATCGGAGCAGCGTTAACAGTTAACACGCTGATTCCTTTGTGTAGTCTTCTGGCGTGAACTCCTCTACACACGATTTTCATTGTTAATTGGTATGCACGGGGTTCACATGAACTAGCAGCGGGAGACTGTGCACGATGTGCTGCACGTTCACGAACATATACTCCCCTTTCTATTGTCTATTCAAATGTATACATGACTCTGTGTTATGTAAATGTATTGAGGAATTGATTGGCTGTTGTCGCCATCTTTTCTGCTGTTTTTGTCCCTATAAATAAACTGAGCTCCCTGCACTAGGCAGGACTTTCTACTGAGCATCCAACATGAGAACAGCTTGTGTCTGTTTTACTTGGTACCGCTGAGCGCGCTCCATCATGTTATACAAAAGAGCTGAGAACTGTGCTTTTTAGCGCAGCGGATTTCTATGCGCATGAGCATATATCAATATCCAGAACAGTCATACCAATTGGACGATCAGGAGAATCGCTCCAGACGCAACAGAAGAACTTATTTCAAGGTTGCGTGCCCTTTTTAATCAGCTATTAGATAGAAACAAGGACTCAGAGTTGGAAATTGATCGCGCCCACAGGATATTGGCACTCGACCTTTGGATGCAGAAAGACACAGAGATATTACCTGTAGAATTCACTTCTATCAAAGAAGATATTATGAAAGCAACTAGAGATGCCAAGGAGATATATTTTGAGGATCAGCCAATCCTACTTTTGGCGGATCTTTCTAGACGCATGTTGCAAATGCATCAGGCATTGAAGCCTCTCTTGGACTTGATACCCTCTCAGGATATTATATTATTATATACAGATGGGGCTATCCCTTTTGTTTAGGGGCAACTACAGATGGAAAATCGGCCCTATTTAGATCAATGGGTGATCTACCTGCATTTCTTGCCGGAGTTGGCGGAGCTGTGGTCTACAGTTTCCTCACGCAAAAAATAGTTTTGTGCTCCCACTTAAAGTTTTATGTTTGTTTATACTTTTATATCTTGTTTTGGACTCACGATATTTCAATTCTTGAGATGAATAAGGAAAGGATTAGGTGAACTTATCTTAAGTCTGTAATATATGGGGGCATGAGGTGAATAGTAGTTTTGCCCATATACATATTTTTTTTCATGGTATTTTTACAGCTGCCTGGCATTATCTTTTTTCACTGAAGTGCTTGAGGGGGAGGGGGGAAGGGAAGAGGGATGCTACATCATTTCTGCATTAAGCAGATTTTAGTCTTATTTATTGTAGGTGTCTTAGACTATGAGTTATTATGGCCTTGAATGGTATAATATTAATTTTATTTAATATTTAATTTTTATTGTGTTGGGGTGTTTTTATGTTTTTGTATGTGCAACTCCCACGGTCTATCAATGTGTGTTAAGTTATTATTAACAGCTTGATGTCACTACATATTTGTTCGTATAATGTTAAAGGTCTAAATCATCCATCTGAGAGGTCCCAGGTTTTGTATCATATGTATAAATTACAGGTAGATCTTATCCTTTTTCAGGAAACACATTTTCGTTCTAATGGTTTCCCTAATTGCTCTAATAAAAGGTGTTCGTGGTGGAAGATTTTGTGAAACCAACACTGCTGTATTGATTTTGCACATAATTTGGACTCACTATTTATTTGGAAGGACTTTACTGCGTGGACTTTCACCGTCGGGCTGCATTCAAAAATAGAAACATTGCGCGACATCCGTGGGGAAAAAGGGTCCTGCTGAAGCGACAGCGACGGGCGACATGGAGCTGTACATTAGAACTTCTCCATTGAATAACATTGCCCCGCGACTTCTCGCTGCAAAAATGAGGGATTTTACGCACAGTGTGAATGGGGCCTTAGGCAAAATAGGGAAACATGCATATTCAAACATTTATACACTTAAAAAAACACATACACACGTAATGAAACACATACATCACGCAGTCCGGCTCTCACGGGGGATCAGAACGCCCCGGATCGCCTCTGTAGTCGGGCCGGTCACAATCAGGCAGCGGTGACCTCTAAACAGGCAGATTAGACTCCCGGGGTCCTAGCGAGGAGGAAGCGGCCGTCTAATCTGCCTATTTAGGGGCTGCCGCCGCCTGATTGTGACTGGCCTGGATCGCATACTGAGGCGATCCAGGTCGGTCGGATCTATTTCCATTGGTGGTCCCTGAACCTGGGCTCGCGTGCCATAGGTTTGCCACCACTGCTCTAGGCCAGCGATTCTCAACCTGTGGGTCGCGACCCCGTCGGGGGTCGAATTACGATTTGCCAGGGGTCGCCTAAAGACATCCCAACTCTCCCGGACGCTACGAGAGTCTCCCGCTATTAGATAGCAACCTTCCGGCCACCCGGGAGAGAAACACTTTCTCCCTGAAAGTTTTACTTTGGTCGATCAAGCAGAGTAAACCTTTCTCTGCTGTTTTTTTTTTCTCTGACATCGGGGCCGCTGTGCCAGAATAAAAACAACAAAAAAACACAATAGGAATGCATAGCTAGATTCCTATTGGCTATTTCACTTTGCAATAGCAAACTAGCTATTGCACCCGCCCTCTGCTGCTGCCAATCAGCAGAGGGGGACCTGAAGTTCTGCATCAGGTCCTCGTCTAGTGATTGACAGCAGCAGAGGGCAGGGGGTAATAGCTAGTTTGTTATTGGCTATTGCAAAGTGAAATAGCAATAGCCAATTGGGCCCGCCCGCCGGCCGCTGGGAGGAGGGAGCCGCGGAACAAGGAGGCACTGAAGACGGCCCGGCAGGCACATCATGGGGCAGCCATTGGGCCTCGGAAGGCAGTAAGGACCCAGCAAACAGAACACACAGAGGAAACAGCTGAAGACAGAAGAGATGAGGGTAAATAATTAATTAAAATAATTATTATTTGTAGCCTAATGTTGTATAAAGTACTGTTGCAGCAATGCAGAATGGCACCCTCCAAAGAGGACTACAAATCTCAGCAGTACTTTATACAGAAATGCTATTGTTATAAAAAGTATTGCTGGGATGTGTATTTCTTTATAGCCTGTGCCATTCTGCATTGCTGTAAATATTAGGGACCAATATTATTAGGGTAATATTAGGTATTTTAGGGTAATATTGGCCACCAAAACATATCGGCCGAAAATGGCACTTTTGGCTAAATGCCGAAAGTGCGATTTTTCTGCCGATACAGCGGCGCATCCCTGCTTTCTTTCCTCCCCGCTGGGCGCTGCTGTGTCCCAGCGGGGTGGAGAGAAAGTGTGACAGCCAGCCGAGCGTTGCTGGAGGAGAGCGCTGTGTTTGTGTTTTTTTTTGTGGGGGCACCAAAAACAATCTTGCACCAGGGCCCTTTGTTCCTTAGGTCCGCCACTGCTGACGGTGTAGGCTTTACGTTACATAATGCGGCTCTAATTATTAATTAAAGCATAAACCAGTGGTTCTCAACCTGTGGGTCGTTGTGTGATTTCTGCTGTGCTAGGTGAGAGTCCTCCTCAACCCTCTCCTAATGCAGCAGTGTCAGTTCTCCCGCCACGCTGCCAGATGTCTCTGCAGCAGCCGTGTCATCTCTAAATTTTACCGTTGGGGGTCACCACCACTTGGCAAATGTTACCAAGGGATCCCGGCCCTAGAAAGGTTGAGAACCACTGCTCTAGGCTGACTTACTATTCACTGGAGAGGGCTCCCAACCACTTGATGTCCTGACTCAACGTTGCAAAAGGGCCCAGGATCCTCTTCCTCTAATGAGGGCTGCTCCCTGTACTTCGGGATCACGTAATGTTTTGCCCTGTAATGTCTGCCTCATTGTTTACACCAGTAATTCTACTCCGCAGCATCGTGCAATTACTTTAATCTTCCTTTCTCTTTCCTAGGCATTACATTGGGTGTCACGTGTATTCCCTGCTTAATGTGGGCTTTGGTTGTGGACCCACTCTTCCTGGCCCTTCCTCCACCCTTTTGAGACCCGAGGGAGCAAGGGCGAACCTGTGGACTCCTGGGATTTCCCTTGCCCTCATGGAGTGTATGGAGGACAGGGGTGACTGCCTGGCGGCCTTCTTTTTAAGTGGGGCCTCCGGTTGGTACCTATTTTCCCACAGGCCATGGCCTTCAGTTGTACCATGTTATGTTCTGTTATTTATTTTGTTTTTATTCTGTTATTACAGCTTACTAATTTCGATACTTGCTGCTTGGGAGCGGGAGCTGCCAAAAGTGGTGATGTCTGTCGGCTTCTTCTTTCCTTGGCCTCCTCTGATTTGTTTAGCTCTCCTC
>NW_017308709.1:72223-79726 GCF_000935625.1 Nanorana parkeri
CCCCCCGCATCCCCCCATAGTTGGGGGGGGGGGGGGGCGTGGGGGAGGGGCAGACAACCCGTGGTGGGACTTCCTGACTCGCAGGCAAAAGCTTAAGAATTTAAGATTAAAGGTTTATTTTTATGTTGTATGTTGTCATTTGCTTCCGTCAGTTATGGGGGCTATTGGTGGTAATACACTATTTCCAAGGTTAAGCCCTGGTACGCATCTCACTGCTTCCCTATTTGACCACTTCTTCCCACATAGGCAATACATTTTCTATAGGAGATTGTTGTATTCTAGCATTGGCTAGACCAAGGGTCAGCGGCCTTAAACACTCAAAGAGCCATTTGGACCCGTTTCCCACAGAAAATAAAACACCGGGAGCCACAAAACCCTTTTGACATCTAAAATGAAGATAACACGTCATACATATCGTTTTTTTAACCTTTCTGCTACGTATAGCATGTATATAGGTATACACTGAGTGGCCAGATTATTATGACCACCCCATCAGTACTTCGTTGGGCCACCTTCAATACTGAGATAGCTTATTTGTCTACAAAGTGTATGTGGGCTTAGTAACGCACTGGACTCAGGGCTTAGTAACGTTCTGGGCTTAGTAACGCACTGGACTGTGGGCTTACCTGAGACCCCACGGAGCCCACCTAAGATTGACCCTGCAGAGCACACCATAGATCCTGCACAGCCCATCTGAGACTATCTATGATGGGCTCTGCAGGGCCACAGGTGGGCTGGTCGCCAGGGTCCCTTTCCCTGTATCTCCTCCCAACTCCTCTTACCTGCTGCTGCCTGGCCTCCTCCACCCCCTCCCCTGTCACCTCTGCCATGCCGCCCCTGGTACAGCTGATACTCATGTAAGGGGCTCCCCAGACCGCTCACATGGGTTCTAATAATTTAATCAGAGAAATAGATAATAGACACACACTTCTCCTCCTTTGCTGCCTGTTACTAGGGACGTGGCCGGGAGAGGAGGCGGGTCACCGGACTCACCCCCTTGCTGAGAAGCCTGTCAGCAGTGCGGGGCCACGGGACCCTGCACTGCCGGATATTCCACCCAGGTGCCCAGGACCGGACCTCACTGGGTCGCCCCACAGCCTCAGGCCCTGGCGGTAGTTCCGCCCCTGGACAGGGATCCACAGCAGAGGGATGAAAGAGCCACATGCGGCTACGGAGCCACAGGTTGCTGATCCCTGGGCTAGATGTTTTTTTCGCCTTCCTCTTTTTTTTCCTCCGTGTTTTTCTTTTACTCTTCTGTTCTTTTGCTTTCCCTTTTCTCTGCCCCCTTTGTTTTTTTCCTTCTCAGTGGTGGTCCCTCTATCTTTTTTTCCCTTTTCTGTTCTTCCCGCCCCCTACCATGGCTTCAACTGTGGTTACCCTAGCAGAGCCATGAATCTGCACTTATAATGCCACAGGACTGGATGTCCACTCCAAAAGGGGGAAGATTCTGTACCATATGCATAAGAACCGGGTGAATGTTGTCCTGTTTCAGGAAACTCACTTTCAATCGGATCATGCTCCTTCGTGTACCATCCAGTACTTCACCAATTGGTACCATAGTACTAATAGTATCCAAAAGTCACGCAGGATCTCTATTGCTCTCCACGAGTCTCTCCCAGCCACAGTATTGGACCACTGAGCGGATGCATTTGGCTGGTATTTACTGCTTAAACTGTCACTCTGGTGTAGGACTTTTACTCTAGCCAACTTCTATCTCCTGAAAGCTGGGCATACACTTACAATTATCTGCAGATTTTCAATGGTCAGATGGAAAAAGTGCAACCGATTCCTCCATCTATGCTTAGCTGTGTGGATGGAGGAATCTCCCGCTGGGCCAAGCTTGAGTATCTTGCTAGTCGGCCTCACTGGCTGTCAAAATACCTGAACAATCTGATTGGATGCAAGCATTGTTCAGGTGTTTTGAGAGCCAGCGGGACCGACCAGCAAGATTACGGAAGCTTGACCCAGGTGGAATTTACTCCATCCACACAGTTAAGTGTAGATGGAGGAATCTGTTGCACCTTTTCCATCTGACCATAGAAAATCTGCAGATAATTGTAAGGTGTATGGCACCTTAACACTGATCAAGCTGCTACCACTGTTCAGTTTTTGAAAGTTCTAGAGGACTTTGAAGAGGGTGCAGTGGGTGGGGACTTTAACCTCACTATAGACCCCAGCATGGATTCGTCCACTGGACGTTCTGCTCTGTCATATCCCAAGCTCTGCATTGTTAAGAAACACCTCTCCGACCTTCGTTTGGTTGATGTGTGGAGTATCCTCCACCCATAAACTCGTAACTACACTAATTTCCCTGCACCCCATCGTTCCTATGGCAGGATAGATTACTTCTTTGTGTCTCATTCCCTGCTCGATTGAGTCCCCTCCTGCAATATTGGCCCCATGATCTGGTCTGACCATGCCAAAGGGTTCCAGGCTGAAAAGGGAACGTTCCCGAAATATTCAGGAGGCTATTCAACCCCTTTCAGCTCTGAAAACCCAACAAACACTCACCTTCTCCGAAACTCTTGTTGCTTATCTCTCAGGCCAGAGTGAAGCTCCTTGACTTATCGACGAGCATGTATACAGACAAACTGGCATCAAGAGCTTATGAATCTCGTGATAAATGTGGGAGGACCCTGGCTTGGACCTTGCATCCTAGATCCACACATATGTATATATTCCACATATCCAGTCCCGCATCGGGTGCTCTTGTAAGCTCCACATCAAAGATCCAACGTACATTTGCAAATTTCTGCTTCTCTTTACAATCTTACGGGGTTGGACACATTTTCAAATCATGACGCTCAGGTGTCAGCTCGTGTCCGAGACACTGCCCCTCCCATTTCTGGAGGACCCACAAGTCGAGGCGCTGGAGTCACCCTTTACAAGACTTGCTTTTTGTCCTTAAGTCAGCACCGATGGGTAAGAACCCAGGGCCTGATGACTTTACAGTGAAATTTTATAACCTGTTTTGTGATAAGCTCACCCCCTTCCTGCTCCGGGTATTTATTTATTTTGCACTCGGTGCCTCTTTTCCTACTCAGGGATTGGAGGCTCATATCTCATTGATTTCTAATCTGGATAACGATCATTCCCCATGTACGAACTACAGGCCGATCTTGTTAATCAATGTTGATGTGAAATTGATCACCAAATTGATTGCCATCCGGCTGAAGCCACTTCTCACGTGGGTGATTCATCCTGACCAGGTGGGGGTTGTCCAGGGCCGCAAGATAACACCATTAAGATGGTCTGTTGATGCACTATCCTAAAACATCCAATACACCACTTTGCCTCTTGTCAGTGAATGCCGACAAGACTGGAGTTTTCTCAAACACACATTACTACTACTGGGAGTACGGCCTAACATGCTGAGCAACGTAATGGCTCTGTATTCTGGCCCATTGGCTAGGATCCACGTAATTGGCACACTGTCTCCTAGCTTTCAGATCGCTAATGGCACCCACCAGGGTTGTCCACTATCCCCTCTCCTCTACATACTCACCATGAAGCACCTGGCAGTCGTTCTCCGACAGAATTCTGCCTTCCAAGGCTTACTTGTGGGCCCCCACAGATCCAAGCTTGCGTTGTTCACTGATGATATACTGCTCTGTTACTCACCCTATCGCCATACCCACTATCTTACAAGCATTTGCGCGTTCTGGTTCTCTGAGTAACTTTCGGGTTAACCTCTCCAAGTCAGAGATACTCAATGTATGCTTAGGGGAGGTGGCCTTGCATCAACTGGCTAGCAACTACTCCTTCCGTGTTTGCCCCACCTCCTTGAAATACAACTCCCTATGGATCTGGCAAATTTACATACCGTAAATTTTTACCCTCTGCTTGAGAGTGTAACTCGAGATCTCGCCTCCTACGACTGCAAAAATAATCTCCTGGCAGGGTCAGATTAATGTGCTTAAAATGGACATAGTTCCTAGGTTTCTTTACCTATTCCAGACATTACCCATTGTCCTTCCCTCTCTCTATCTGAAAGAGGTCCAGCGGGCCTTCACAAAATTTGTGTGGGGTTCCTCCTGTCCCCGGCTCAGCTATAAATTGTTGGCCCCACCGAAATGCAGAGGGGGAGCGAGAGCACCGGACATTTTTTCTACCACGCCTCGGCGGTGCTGGTGCACATAGTGGACTGGTTCCATCGAGCCAATGATAAACAATGGGTCCGCATGGAGGAGACTATTGCGGCTAGTGACCTGCTGGCGTTGCCCTGGATACCTCCTGGTTCCAGACTGATGCCCTCCTCTCGCACTTTTTTTTGACTACTCACACATTGAAAAAGTGAAATCGTTAGGTATTTATTTATTTTTTATTTATATCAAGGCATTTATTTATTTTTTAATTCTTTATTTATAATCTCGAGAAAGCAAGAAACACAACAGAGATATAAATGAAAGGAACAGTATACAAAATCAGGATGGTACATCTGACACCAGTTATTTGAAAGCCTGACCGGTACAGTAGCTAATTATCACCATACAATCTGTCTCTTCCTCAACAGGTTGTTGTCTCGCCACTTGAGATCTAATTTTTTTTCCTTCCACATAGCAGACACAAAACAGTAGCCAAAAAGGACAGTAAAAACATACAGAGAATGCAGGTCCCTAGAAAGCAGAGCGGAAAGAGGAAAAAGGTACAGGAACGCCTCGCCAAGGGGCCAGGTGGCCCAGCAAGAAACACGTCAGAAAAAGGAGAGGGCACAGAAAAGGAGTGCCGGTGGGGAAGAGCAGCCACCCTCCCGCACCTCCTCAAGCAGTAGATCCGAGAAGCCAAATTGTATTCCTGGGAGAGGGTGTATTCAAGAAAACCAAGTACGATTAAACTTGCGTAAAGATGAAGTGAGGTTTTCCATTCGCTCTATCTCCGCAATCCTTTGAGTACCACATTGATAAAGTCAGTGCAGCAGACAGTTTCCAAAGGGCCGGAATACACGACTTTGCTGCATTGAGCAAGTCGAGTGACAGGGAATTTTTATAACGCTTCCTAGAGAGATCAGAGACATGTAGGAGGCAGGCAGCTGGGTTGTCGTAAACATCAATACTGGTAAGCTGTTTAATAAGAACCCAACCTCTGACCAGAAGTGCAGAATCTTCTGGCATGACCAGAAGATATGCAATAGGTCTCCTCGTCACATCTCCGAGGTTTGTGGAAACATTTTATGTAGAAGTGTGGGCACTCTGTACCAGCGGGAGAGAATTTTGTAGTTATTTTCCTGTATTCTACTGGAGATGGAGGCGTAATGAGTGAAGTACATGGGGTCACTCATTTTATCAAGTGATAGGAAGAGTTTCAGGTCATGTTCCCACTTCCCAACAAAGGGAGGAATAAAGTCTAGCTTCGGTTGAATTAAGGTCTTCTACATCAGGGAGAGAGAATGTTGCACATTATCTTTCTTGAGACAAAAGCGATCAAACCATGTTAGAGGAAATGGGGACCATCCCTTAGGCACCCGTGATTTCCAAAAATGGAGTTGGTGCAGCCTCCAACCATCCAGCTGTAGGACTACTAGCGAGCATATAGTTGATTCTTCCTTCAAAGTACCATGTGATACAAAAACACCCAGCCTGAATTCGCCTTGTTTAATAAAAGCCGAGAAGCGGGTATCAATCTGTCCAGGCCCAAAGTCTGGATGACCCACCACTGGGATATCAAAGATGGACCTCGACCAGGGTCCGAAGCCCCAGCAAATCCCACAAAAATCTGTAACGATGGACCTATCAAGGAATGGCTCCGCAGTAATCTACCATGTGATGGCACCAAGTGGGACCCGAGGCGGCCTGCTCCAGAGCCATCCATTGTTTGGAATCACGGTTTCTGCACCATTCCAGGACTCTGGCTAGGTGTGTCGGTTTGTAGTAGAGGACAGGATCCGGGAACCCCATCCCACCCAGGGACTTGGGAACAACCAGTTATGTGTGTGCCAGTCGAGATGTAGTACGAGCCCAGACAAACCTAAGAGATTCCCATCATAGTTCCCTGAGAAAGGAAGATGTTATGAAGATGGGCATTGTCTGAAACAGATATAGCATCCTGGGAAGGACGTTCATCTTGAGCATTCCTGCCAAACCTCATAAACAAGCATACACATCCAGTGTAACATGCATACACGCAATGAGTTGAACTTGATGGGCCTGTGTCTTTATTCAACCTCAAATACTATGTAAACCATGAGTGGGTAAAGATCAAAGGCGACAATGGACACCCGGTCTTGTCCCATTTGTCAAATGGAAGAACAGGGACCAAGCTTCATTTACTCGAATCGCTGCCGTCGGGGACGAATAGATGGTGTCTAGCCAGGCGCACATATTTGTGCCAAAGCCCAGGTGAGGGAACATAGACTTCAGGAAGCTCCAGTCCACTTGATCAAATGCCTTTTCCGCATCAGACGAGAGCAGAGCCAAGTGGATACCCCTTGAATGTGCTAGGTGGAGTACATTGAGAACCTGTGTGGTATTGTCTTTTGCTTCTGTGTGGCATAAAACCCACTTGATCCAAATGTATGACCGTCTGTAAAAGAGGCAGTACCCTAAGCGCCAAAATCTTGGAGAACATCTGTAAAGGACATTTTCACCTTTGTAAGGGATTTTGAGTTTTTGGTGGTAATGGGGAGGTGCAGGGGGATGTACATGTGTATGCATTCTTGCTCTCTTCCAGAGAGGGCTCATGAGAACTGGAAATCATTCCTTACTATTCCTCAGGTAGCGTGAATGCAGGTTGAGGACAAAGAAGGTCAGTTTGCAGTCTCTATGGCCAGATGTAACAAGGAGAGTAGCCATTATGCGCATAAAAAAAAAAATTGACCATGACAGTGTTGAACTCCTTTCTGGATATGAAGTCAGAGGAGCCTGCCCTAGAGGGAGCAGAAGAGAACCCTGATGAAAGCAGTGAAGGGAAATTAGGAGCTTAGGATTGGACTAACAGTAATGGCGTCTCCGAAGGCGTCTCCATTATCAGTATATGTGACCTACACACCTATAACCTGCCATGTGCTTACCCCCTAAAAACCCATGCTCAGAGGTGAGAGGGTCTCCTGTGTCCAGACACTGCAGGCAGCAAGGTGATTCAGTCTTGAAAACTGCTGCGTAGCACTGATAATTGTCCCTTGTGTGTGCGCGCGCATAGTCCCAGCAGGAGTGTGTGTTCTGCTAGAGGCATGCATTAGAAGAGGAAATGGCACTGCATGTGCAGTACCATACCTAGGAAGGAGGCTGCATGTGCGCAGTCCCTGGCATAGGCCTCACGGGTGAAACAACCACTGGTACCATCTGAAAATCCTTATAGCTGAAGCACTGCTAAGAAGGTGCACCGGTACCACAAATTGAGCCTTGTAGGGTTCTGGTGCTACCACCTGGCTACTTGTGGGGGCTGGCTGAGGCTTACCCGAGGGGCTCTTGGTCCTTACCGTGGATGTGCACAGCGAACAGCATCCTCTTCACTCCTCTCCCAGCAGCAGCACCCCCCCCCCCCCCCCCGCCGAAATAAAAAAAAGTC
>NW_017308709.1:79874-89151 GCF_000935625.1 Nanorana parkeri
CTCCCCACAGCGCGCCCCCCCCCCCACCCCAATTTGCCCAAATTCAGCAATAACTGCAAATATACACTGACTATACATATGCTTGGTCATGAAAAAAACAAAACTCTTTAACCAGCAATAGTGCCAGAGAGCAAGCCCTATTCAGGCAGGTGGATAATAGAGTCTCCAGATGGTTCACAGCAGGTGCAGAATAGGAGAACTGATATGACGTGTAGGCACGTGTAGCTAATTAGAGCCAGTGGTGTTTAGTTCAGATTATTAGATTGTTTTAAATATAAGCACCATAAAAAGTGGAAATGCTGGTGGTAGCAAAAGCAGTACACACAAGACATCCATACAAATAGGTATAAATGCTCCAAAAGTCTAGCAATAAAATTGACAAATTAACTCAAATATTATTCATTTATTTTTGGTGGAAGGAGTACAATGAATCAAAGCTGTATCGCAAAAATAACAGGACAACCCCACTACATGAACTGAATTTGACTTCTCAATGAAAAAGTACATTACTGAAGCTTCTCACTCCTCTGTTTCACCAGGACGGCGTATGTCATCAATCTTCAAAATCATTTTCACAACTTGTGTAGCCAAAGAAATCTGCTGCTTTTTTCCAATTAGTGTTTCAATCACATGCTGCTGCTTCATATCTATAAGAACAGAATATATATTTATAGAATTTTACATGCATACAAATATATACACTATTGAAAAATATGGCCCCCATAAAAACATATGGACAGCTAGTATAAAATATATAAAAATAATAAGTGATCAGTGCAAGTGAATAAATGCAAAGAGCTACTAGGCACTTAAGTTAAATGGAAAAAAAATATCTAAAACATGTATGACAATCATGTGCCGAGCTAAATAAATATATACAATTCAGTGAAATATGTGATAGAACAATAAGATACAAGAGTATAAGCTTGAAAAATCTATACAAAAGAGCATATCAAAACATGAAAAAAATGTGAACAGAGTGATAAATACAAAGTCCAATGTGCAACAATTAAAATTGCGCAAATAAATGCAGGGGATAGCCCAGCACTAGATGGATCCAAACTTCCAAGTAAGCAGTTGCCACAGAATCCTGACAGACGTTCAACTCCACCCAGTGAATGCAAAAATTGGAATGGTGCTCATCTGGGTAGATAGACCCACAGAACTAGGTCTCAAAGCGCATTTCCATTCTTAATAGGGGAGGCACATGATTGTCATACATAGTATAACATCTATATTATACTGGTGTGACCTGATGCAGAGCAAGGAGGACATGCAAAACTGATGCACCATCTTCTAAACTGTGCCCAGCATTCTCTGCTATAACTCCAGGCATGGGGAAGCAGAGAAACACCAGAATTATGTCCTAATGTCAGGAAACCCAAGGTACACCGAATTATTCTGCTAGGAGAGCAGAACAGGCAGTTACACAAATGCTGGACACACAGGAGAGAAGCAAGATGGTGCCAGCTTAGAGCCCTGCACAGAATGAGCTGCAGTCATAAAAGGCACACAATTAGGAAATTTCATCAAGCAGATAAAGAGGCTGCATTTTTTTAGATCCATTGACACTTTTCAAAGACTATATAAAAGAGGAACTACTTGATAGTAAAAAAGATTTCTCTTCCGTTCATTGAAGGACACTGGGAACAGATCGGAGATCATGTACTGTAGGAGAAGGACGCTAGGCACAACACTAAAGACATTACAGCCTAGGGGTGGCCCCAGCTGGTGGCCAAACCCACCCACCTGCTGACAAGTCTCCAGTTTTTTACCTAGCATCAGGAGTAAGGAGCTAAGAATTTTTTCTTGGGTATTCTTACCCGACTTCTTCCTGTTTTTTCGCTGATGCTTCTAGCAAGTGTCATTAGGGCGACAAGCTGGATGTGTAAGATCCTTGGAGTCTCCCCTGGGCGACCGCATGCAGACTCTGCTACAGTGGGTCAGCTGCGACGAAGTGGCCTGTGGGCTTGTCCCGACGGAGCGCAAATGCAAGTGGGTCTCGGCCGACCAGTCACAGCACTCCAAAAAAGGCTGGCGATGGATTTGGCCCGGCGTCTCGTGTGATGGCGGTGGCTGCGAGACAAGGACGGTTCGCATTCCCCAAATGGGTGGGATGTATATGGGGCAGAGACTGTGCGGGAGGACTTTGGGGCTACCTGTCCCTCTGTGGCGGTCCTTGGCTGAGATTCCCTGTGGGGACACTGCTGTGGGTTCCTGGGGGGGTCTACTGTGTGAGGTCTGTGGGCCTCCATCGTTCCCCTCCCCCCCCCCATGCCTTTCTCGCCTGCTGGTCTTTGTAGGCCTTGCTGCTGGAGATGGCCTGGAACCTGGGGGTGCTGCTGGGGGAGCACTCCTACAGCGCTGGCTCAGATGGGTGCCGCAGCGTGTGCCTGGACGGCCGAAAATAGAGCCCCCGGCTTGTTTGGAGTTAAGTTTGTGTAAACATACCCCACCCAAGCTGGTCAACAATGGCCTGGCCTTTTAGGCATAGCTGACCAGGGGTGGCATACATGGGGCTGTGCTGCCAGTTGGAAAAAAGAGATATGCACGTCCTAGAATAGTAGGTGAGATGTAAGGGCGATGCCCACAGGTGTTGGATACTATTTTTCTAAATAAAAGCCAGCAGCACACTTGAAAAAGCAGGAGGTCATTAAGAGGAGAGAGGAGAGAGAGAGAGAGAGAGAAACTGCAACAAGAACAATTTTCCCAAGATCGCTCAAGTGCCTAGAAGTCCTGTTCAGTAAGGAATATGTAGACCAGCAAATCCAGAATCCAAAGGAATTTTAGTGTATCCTCTTCTAGAAACCATTGCATGTGCTAGGAAAAGGTAGATTGCACGTGTGTATACATGCATGTATTAGCAGTTTGTATTTTGTATTGTTTTACCTGCAACGAAGTGGTTTGTGTATGTAGCATTTGTTGAATAGTAAAAGCACATTAATACTACTTCTGGGTAAGTTTCCTTGGCTTTACAACAAGAATCAGACATATAGCTGTAAAAGTTCCATAGCAAAACAAGTGTAGGTTAAAATATAGGGCTATTATCATAAGGAATGTTTTTATGGATCAAATACAAGGTTTTGTTACATGGTTATGAATTGGCCATCATGCTCTTCTGAACCTCGTATTTGCTCTTAAAACAAAAAGCCTACTTTGGAGTTTTGGCTATGTAATGATATAGGTAAAAGGTAAAGTAGCAAATTGTTACTTCAATTTATATGGATCGGAAGCTTACACACATTTGCTGCCATGGGGATTAGGATGAAAGGCTGTTTTTGCACATGGCCATCTAATAACGTTTATCAAGATTAACAGCTTTACATATTATCATGGTTATTTGGCAGAGTTTTTTTGTTAGAACTTTCTATGACATATCCTATGGCAATGTCTGAATACTTTACCTGTCCACTTTACCATTAAACGCACACAGTTAAATAGATGAACCAAAACTTAAATGAGAATGAAAGTAAAGCTACAATAGGAAACAACTTACCATTAGTGCCCTTATGCAGACAATCAATGCCAAGTGCAGGGTTGTTTTCTTTTACTTGTTTAGCTTGTATTTCCGTCATGGTTTGTATAGGGCTCAAGCCACTGTTCTCAGCAAGTGACATAGGAATCGTTTCCAGAGCATCAGCAAAAGCACGCATTGCATACTGTTCCAAGGATGGACACTAAACAGAAGAGGAAAAAAATAATTGAGAAGGGACCAGTGATGACTTTTCCAGATTCACTATCCAACCCAGAAATGCTAGTTAACATTTTACTTTTTCTAGACTTTGTAACACCTCCCTTTCTGATTGGGTGTAAAGAATATAGTCTACCGGGTTTCCCCGAAAATAAGACACTGTCTTATATTTTTTTGGGCTCAAAAAAAACACACTAGGTCTAATTTTTGGGGTAGGTCTTATTTATTATTATTTTTTTTTATGTACAACAATCCACACTTATTCATGTACAACAGTCTTCATGTACAAAATAATGGTGATGAGAGCAATCAGGGGTGCCGTACCTTTCCAAGAGCAATTTGCTAACCAATCGCTGGCCAGAATGAGCGAAGCGCACTTTCACTATCGATTCCTCACAGGCGGAGTGCATTTGGTATCACTCCGCCAGTGACAGGAGCCCGCGCTATAGAGGAAGCATCGGCTTATGCGGCTCTGCTACCTCCGCTGCCACCTTGCTTCCTCTAGCGCTGGCTTTGTTGGCACCGCTGATTCTCTCCCGCGACTTTTCAAGTTCCCCCTTATGCTACCACCGGCCCGGGGAATGGCCACAACTAGGTCTTATTTTCGGGGTAGCTCTTATATTTAAGCAATTCCCAAAAATAGTACTAGGTCTTATTTTCGGGGTAGGTCTTATTTTTGGGGAAACAGGGTAGATAAGGAATTAGAAAAAAGCCATCTGTTCTGCCAAGATCTTTGTAAACATTCTTGGGGCTCCTGATAGACCAAATGGGAGGGCTCAAACCTGCAAATGACCAACCCCTCTGATTGTCCCGATTGCAAATCGTAGACCCTTTTGATGCTCTACAGAGATTGGAACATGGTGATACGCATCTTTTAGATCCAGAGTGACCAATTTTGGAGAGTTTGCCTTCCTGAATATACGCTTTCCATATGGAAATGCTTGAACACCAAAAATCTATTCAATTTCTTTAG
Organism: Nanorana parkeri; assembly: GCF_000935625.1. NCBI lineage: Eukaryota > Metazoa > Chordata > Amphibia > Anura > Dicroglossidae > Nanorana > Nanorana parkeri. The sequence goes on from NW_017308709.1 coordinate 84,539, forward strand.
GTTTAGGATCATTCTGACCCTGCTCCCTGGCTTTGGAAACAGAAACGCATGAGTAAAAACCTTGGAACTGTTGTGCTAGTGGAACTGGTGGTATTACATTCTGTGAGGCCAAAGTGAGGATGCATTGCTCAAGGGCTTTGGCCTTTATCTGACTCTTTGGACAAAACAGTCAGAAAAAAGGTATGAGGGAGATAAAGGAACTCTAGATGGTAACCCACTGATAAGAGTTTCAAGCTATACCGACTTTGAGAACAGGGACAGTCTCCCTCCCAATCTTTCGTTGGCGTCATTTGGAATTTTTGTTGGTGGTTTCAGGATTAGTAAAGAGCAATCCTCCTTCACCCTTTTTTTTGAAATGGACAGGTTTTCCTAAGACCCTGGGTTCTATTGGGTTGTTCCCACCCCCTCTTCCTTGGTTCGTGTGGCGGACGAAAACATTTTCGATTCTGTATTCTATTCCTTTTTTCTGAAAATTGTTAGCTTTTTCAGAGCTAAAACTTCATCTAAACCTGTGCCAAATAGAAGACCCCCTTCAAGGGGGAGAGCGCACAGCCTAGATTTAGAAGTCAAATCCCCTTCCCAGGATTTTAACCAAATGGCTCGTCTGGGAGAATGGAGCAAGGCCCCCGCTCGAATTGATTCTGCAGAAGCATCTGCTAAGTATACTACCGCTTTGCTCAACACCGTTAAAGATGCTAAGATCTGTTCTGATGGAGCACCTTTCGAAACATGGAGCGAAACTCTCTAGCCATAGGTCTATGTTCCAAGCCACACATGGAGCTGCTACAGCCAGGGTCATAGAAGCTGCATTGGCATCCCAAGCTCTTTTCAGCATGGCTTCTGCATTACGATCCATTTGATCCTTAATAGAACTTGCATCTTCAAATGAAAGGTCAGCCTTTTTTTGGAAACCTGCGCCAAGGGAGCATCAAGTTTTGGGCACTTAAAATGCCTCTCTTCATCCTTACTAAAAGGGAACCTTCTCTTCCAAGATCTGAAGCCTAAACATTTTCCAGATCTTCCCACTCTCCTGCTACCAAATCCTTAAATCGACAGATGCATTGGAAAAAAACTCTCCCTTTGAGATTCAGCCAAACCCCTATAAACCATCTTGCACTGAAACTTTCCTAGGAGGGTCAGGAATTTGCTCTGTAGCCATCATACTTGTTACTCTCCTCTTTTGACCCCGTCACCACAGAGGAGGTTACAAAGCTTCTCTCCGACACCCACCTGACTACTTGCCCCCTGGACCCTGTTCCTTCACCTCTACTTCGGTCACCCTCATCCTCTATCCTACACTCTCTTACTCACATTTTCAAACTCTAACTCTCTACTGGAATCTTTCCCTCCCCTCTGAAGCATGCCCTGGTCACCCCAATACCCAAAAAACCCTCAATGGACCTGACCGACCTCAATCTCAGACCAATCTCCTTACTCCCTTTCACCTCCAAACTCCTAGAACGCCTCACCTACAGCCGCCACCTCGCTGATCACAACCTTCTTGACCCCTTACAATCTGGCTTGCGCCCCCAACACGCCACTGACACCGCCCTCCTAAAACTCACTAATTACCTACTCACTGCTAAAAAGAAAAGGCCACTATTCCCTACTCTTGCCATTAGATCTTTCTGCTGCTTTTGACAATGTTGACCACCTGCTCCTCCTCAAAAAACTCCAGTCACTTGGGCTACAAGACTCTGCACTCTTGGTTCTCCTCCTGCCTAAGCGCTCCTTTAGCGTCACCTACAATTCTAAATCCTCCCCTCTTCCTGTAGGGGGTCCCCCAAGGCTCTGTCCTTGGACCGCTTCTCTTCTCTATCTACACCTCCTCCCTTGGTCAGTTAATAACTGCACATGGCTTCCAATACCATCTCTATGCCGATGACACTCAAATCTATCTTTCTACTCCACAACTCACCCCCTCAGTGTCCTCTCGTGTCACTAATCTATCAGACATATCCGTCTGGATGTCGCAACACTTCTTAAAACTCAATCTTTCAAAAACAGAGCTCTTGATATTTCCTCCTGCCCGTGCACCTTCTCCCATCTTTTCCCTTGAGATTGTTAACACAACTATCCAGCTCTCCCCTCATGCCAAGGTCCTAGGTGTCATCCTTGACTCGGACCTCACCTTTCTTCCCCACATCCAATCACTATCCAAATCCTGCCGCCTTCACCTTCGTAACATCTCCAAAATACGCCCCTTCCTCACCAAAGAAACCGCAACATTACTCATCCACTCCCTTGTTATCTCTCGTCTTGACTATTGCAACTCCCTCCTCATTGGCCTTCCACCACACAGGCTATCCCCCTTCAGTCTATCATGAATGCAGCTGCTAGACTCATCCACCTAACCAACCGATCAGTGTCTGCAACCCCCCTCTGCCAATCCCTGCCCTGGCTTCCTATAGCCCAAAGGATAAATTTAAAAATATTAACAATCAGTTACAAAGCCATCCACAACTCTGCCCCCGGCTATATCTCAAACCTGGTCTCAAAGTATCACCCTAAACGTCGGCTCCGCTCATCCCAATACCTCCTGGTTTCCAGCTCCCTTGTCAACTCCTCCCATGCGCCCTAAAGACTCATCTCTTCACGGAAGCCTATCCCACCTCAACCTAACCGCTCAACCATCACGTTCGCAAACAATTCATCCCCACGCAGCTCCCTCCTCATGTATCATTTCCCCATCCCTTTTAGATTGGAAGCCCTCAGGGCAGGCCCCTCCTTCCCATCTTGAATTGTATTGCGATTGTAATGTCTTCCTTATATTGTAAAGCGCTGCGCAAACTGTTGGCGCTATATAAATCCTGTATAATAATAATAAATAGCTTGAAGTAGTCAAATCAATATTATCTAGTGAAAAAAGGTTTCTAGAAGGACGAGAGAGTCATTACCCTCTTCCAGAGTCTCCCCATCTTGTAGGGGACTTCCAGAATCTGACTCTTCTTTTAACACACACATATACATACATACATACACACACATAGGGCTTCAAAAATCCACTCGTCCACGACGAGAGGACAGTGGAGCACGACGAGCAGCTTTACAGTCAAGCGATCGGGCGTCTCTATAGACGCTCGATCGCTTGTATCAGCAGCTGTCACTGCCGTTGCCGGTCCTGAGATCCGCTGTGCCCGATGGGGCCAGGACCGGCGCAGCTCTGTGACAGGAGATCAAAGGGAGTTCAGTATATGAACTCCCTTTGATCTACTCTCTAGTCCCCGAATGCAGGAAGTGATGTATATTACATCACTTCCTGCATTCAGTGTCACTCTCCAGCTAGAGAAGCTGATGAAGCCGATCTCTGCTTCATCAGCTTCTCTGGGGGTCCCTAGGTGACATTAGGGGTCTTTGAGACCCCTGATGTCTCCATAAAGAGGACCCGTCATGTAAATTGGCTATCCCATAGGGGGTTTCTTAGCCCCCCATGTAATAGAAATAAAAAGTTGTGCCAAAAAAAAAAAAGAAGAATACAAAAATTAAAGAATCAAAAAAATAAAGCATACATTTTTTTTCAAAAGAAATTTTTTTTAAGTCCCCGCCACACACAGATATGCGTTGGGTGCGCCTACGTGGGAAGACGATTACGCCTATTGTGCCGCACATTGACGCAAACATCGGAGTGAGCAATAATTTTAGAGCCATTAAAGCCGGGTTCCCACCTGGGCGTTTTACAGCGCTGATCGACGCGCTGTAAAACGCCCAGCAAGTGAAATCCCATTATTTCCTATGGGCATGGTTCCCACCAGGGCGTATTTCAGTGCGTTGGAACACGCTGAAAAAACGCCCTACGCCCAAAAAAGTACAGGAGCTTCTTTGGGGCATATTTCCACGCGTATCCATTAGGATACAGCCGGATAGCCCTCAAACACGCATTTGATGCATGTTTCGTGGACCGCAAAAACGTGCGTCATACGCGCATATTTCGATCACCTAGGTGGGAATCCAGCCTAAAGGAGAACTATGAGGCGAGTGCTTTTCACTCACCTCATAGTTCTAGCCGACCTGTAACAATGAGACTGTCACAGGTCGGCTCAGTAGATCGGGAAGTGAGCGAACACATACCAGCGTTCACTCACTTCTCATGGCACAGAGCAGTGACAGGGGAGGGACTGGATTCCCCCCTCCGATCCTCCAGCGCTGACTGGCGAACAGACGGGGGCAGAGCCAGCTGTCACTCACGCAGCTGGGCGGATCCAGACATAATTGTCACGATCCGCTTCAGCTGTGGCATCTCAGTATACCTCGAGCTGTAGCTCGCGTTATACTGAGCTTAGGGTGACGGGAGGACGCTAGTTTGTGTCCTCCCGTTAACCTAAGGAGAACTATGGGGAAAAGCCCTAACCCTAATCAGTGATTACACCAAACTGATGAACAGTTAAAGCGCTTTAATCGTCGCCTGTGGGCGTTTTTTGCGATTTTGTGGGCGCTCGCAATTTTAAGGCTTGACATGTTTGGTGTCTATTTAAGACTTAGGTTTTACTAGAAATATGGGTAATAATAAATGTTTTCTAACATAACGTAGGGAAACTTTTTTTTTTTAACATTTATGGTACTTTTTTTTTTCATTATATAGTAAAAAAATAAAAAAATGACCCCTTCCCCCCCCG
>NW_017308709.1:94048-98893 GCF_000935625.1 Nanorana parkeri
TACACTTTGCCAACGCAAAGTAGTGAGTGTACAGCTTGTATATCAGTGTACATTTGATGTCCCCGCAAAATAACTCAACACACAGCCATTAATGTCTAAACTGCTGGCAACAAAAGTGAGTACAACCCCAAGTGAAAAATGTCCAAATTGGGCCCAAAGTGTCAATATTTGGTGTGGCCACCATTATTGACCAGCACTGCCTTAACCCTCTTAGGCATGGAGTTCACCAGAGCTTCACAGGTTGCCACAGGAGTCCTCTTCCACTCCTCCATGACGACATCACGGAGCTGGTGGAGGTTAGAGACCACCTTCCATTTGAGGATGCCCCACAGATGGTCAATAGGGTTTAGGTCTGGAGACATGCTTGGCCAGTCCATCACCTTTACCCTCAGCTTCTTTAGCAAGGCAGTGATAGTCTTGGAGGTGTGTTTGGGGTCGTTATGTTTGAATACTGCCCTGCGGCCCAGTCTCCGAAGGGAAGATATCATGCTCTGCTTCAGTATGTCACAGTACATGTTGGCATTCATGGTTCCCTCAATTAACTGCAACTCCCCAGTTCCGACAGCATTCATGCAGCCCCAGACCATGACACTCCCACCACCATGCTTAACTGTAGGCAAGACACGCTTGTCTTTGTACTCCCCAACTCGTTGCCGCCACACAGGCTTGACACCATCTGAACCAGTTCATCTTGGTCTCATCAGACCACAGGACATGGTTCCAGTAATCCATGTCCTTAGTCCGTTTGTCTTCAGCAAACTGTTTGGGGGCTTTCTTGTGCATCATCTTTAGAAGAGGCTGCTTTCTGGGATGACAGCTACACAATTTGATGCAGTGTGCGGCGAATGGTCTGAGCACTGACAGGCTGACCCCCCACCCCTTCAACCTCTGCAGCAATGCTGGCAGCACTCATACGTCCATTTCCCAAAGACAACCGCTGGATATGAAGCCGAGCATGTGCACTCAACTTCTTTGGTCGACCATGGTGAGGCATGTTCTGAGTGGAACCTGTCCTGTTAAACCGCCGTATGGTCTTGGCCACTATGCTTCAGCTCAGTTTTAGGGTCTTGGCAATCTTCTTATAGCCTAGGACATCTTTATGTAGAGCAACAATTCTTTTTTTCTGATCCCCAGAGAGTTCTTTGCCATGAGGTGCCATGTTGAACTTCCAGTGACCAGTATGAGAGAGAGAGAGAGAGAGAGCGAGCGATAAACACAAATTTAACACACCTGCTCCCCATTCCCACCCGAGACCTTGTAACACTAACGAGCCATATGACACCGGGGAGGGACAATGGCTAATTGGGCCCAATTGGGACATTTTCACTTTGGGGTGTACTCACCTTTGTTGCCAGCAGTTTAGACATTAAATGGCTGTGTGTGGAGTTATTTTGAGGGAACAGCAAATGTACACTGATATACAAGCTGTACCACTACTTTACATAGTAGTAAAGTGTAATTTCTTCTGTGTCGTCACATGAAAATTATAAAATACAATATTTACAAAAATGTGAGGGTGTACTCACTTCTGTGAGATACTGTATATACACACACATACATATATGTACAGGGCTTGAAAAATTTGATGGTGTCTCACCAGTCAGTCAAAAATGTCACCAGTCAGCATGACCGGACTACAGCCTTGCAATATATGTTAACATTTTTTGGGGACAGATAGAGGGCCAAAAACTGACATCCGCAGAGGCCTCGCTTCGGAAAAGCCTACCCTCTCCTCCAAGAGGGGGTCTTCAAGGGATGGGTCAAACCCTATGCGTACAGCACTGCCCTGTACAGGCACCCAGCAGCTAACCCCAACGCGTTGCACCAAGGTGGGCAGAGCCACAACCGTGCGGTACCGATCCAGAAGCTGCAGGGTAGCTGCCATTGCAGAAGAATCATCAAGAAAGAAGGTAATTAACTACCACACAAATCCCTCAGTAGAGAGGGGATGTCCATTGCCTAGGGACACTAGCAAAAAACCAAGAATTTGCTGGAGGGTGTGGGGTTATACAAGGGTCCTCACAGCTCTGGCCAGTGTCCAATCACCTGGTGATAACATATTACCCAGTCATCTCTGAATTGCTTGTGTCCTGCACTATATGATCAAGAAATGTTCGTTTTGTAAAACAAAAAAATTATTCCGTAGCCAGCAAGAAAACGTACCGTATTAGCAGCTTGGCTAACTGCAAGTGCACATGATATCTCTGCTGCCCCACCACCATAAACAATTCGATTATCTCGTACTAAATTACGGATGACACACAGAGCATCATGAAGGGAGCGCTTCGCTTCTTCAATGATCTGTAAATGAAGGAAAAAATAGGTCATAAAAAAATACAAGCATTTCTTAAGAGCAGTTTGCAATTTACTACCAGCAGAGTAAAATTTAAATGGAAAGTCAAAACTGGAACTCGCTACCAGCATAAGTAAAGCTGGTCATACACCAGTAGAAATTTGTTTGAGGAATTTGTTTCATTTTCTAAAACTTTGTGGGGTCAAATTGATTGTTTTTTATTACTACAGTCAAAACCAAACAGAAAAAAAAAAGATTAAAAAAAAAAAAGGAGTAGAATGTCTCTCAAATTAATGTAAATCAGTGTATGACCATCTTTTCCCACAAGTTTCTTGTAGCTCTCTCTACCTATCCTCTCAAAGTCTTGCTTTTCCTGCTGAAACAGTATGCACCTGCATTTTTCCTAGCAGCTTTATATACAAATGGATTTTGATTTTTTAAAAGTCTGTCTTAACACTGGCCTTATATGCAATGCAACGCTTACACTTGGAAAAGGAGAGTAAGCTCTAAACAATGCACAGTGCCGTCAAGTCAACAGGTTAAACACATCCTTTAGAGAAATGAAAGGTCACTAACCTGGCTTAGCTATCTTCCTGACAGACTGGCAAAAACAAATACAAACCATTTAACCCCTTAGCGATGGGAGACATACACTGTACGTCCCCATCACTAAGTGCCCAAATGATTGCTATTTAGGACTCCGGAATTCCGGTAACCACTGAGATCAGCGGTTACCATTCATTAATGGATGCCTCACTAACGAGGCATATATTAATGAAAGATTTAACCAGTTTCAGACACCCGATCACTGTGTCCGACAGTGATAGGAGTGCAGAGTGAACAGCACTTCCTATCACTGTTAGGCAGCCGTACACATAGGGATTAGAAAATCCTGATGTGCATCGGCATTTTGCTGAATACTTCAGCATAGAAGCGTTCAGAAAAAGCCAAAAGCTGCCTGTCTCAGGCATCTGATTGTTGTGGCAACCAGCTACAACGGATCAGAAGTCTTTAGTGACATCCGAGTTATAACCACTGGCTTGTCATATCGTTCCCCCCTTCTTTCCCTGTCAGCAATAACTGACCGCTAGAGAAGTTAAAATATGAAAAAGTAAAAATCATTTAGTTTTATACTAGCATTATAAACCTTATCCCCTCACAATGAAAATCTGCAGCTGAGCAGATGTTTTTCACCCTAAGGGGTTCATTTTTTAAATGTAACCCCCTCATGACAGCAATGTTCAAAGTATGTCACTGTCACTAAGGCCCCAGTCACACTGAGCGACATGAAAATCACGCGATTCTCAGCGCGATTTTATATGTGCGATACTGCGCGACTTGGCGCGCAACTTTTTCCTATTGGGCAATCAGGAGAAAAATCGCTCGAAATCCGCAGAAAAAAGGGTCATGTAGGAGCGACAAGCTACAAGCGATATTGAGCGGCGAGATGCGAACAGCTCCATTGAAATGGATTGGAGAAGCTACATAGAGCGATATCGCGTGGAAATATGCGCGATAAAATCGCTCAGTGTGAATGGGGCCTTAGTGACACGTCGTGATAGTGACATTGTATGTAACCTGTCTAACCTGGTGACCACTATTAGCTTTTAGAGGAAAAAATAAAATAAAAATGTCAGCTTTCAATTTAAGGCTGAGAAGTACAAAAAAAAAAATGTCTGAAATCCTAGGCATGCAAGGTTTTTCAAAATAAAAGGACCAAGTATTTTATTGCATTTTTTTTAGCAGTGCAAGGCTTCTAAAATAATAAATAAAAAAAAAAAGTTAACTGGGGAAAAAGCACAGGGGTGTGGAAATTTTTGAAAAAACGTATCCAAGGACTAAAGCGGGTGCCGAATCTACTTGTCCTGATACAAAAACATTTTTTTTAACCAAAACCGTATTTAGCAGTGCTAAGAAGCGCTTCTCATGATCAGTGCGGTCAGGTGACCGTGTTGACCAACGAGTGCTTGCAATTTGCGAGCGAAATTCATAATACATGGAACAGGTACAGATAGTAGACCCGTACTGGTGGACAGGAAGGACCGTTCGCCGAAAGGTAAGTATAGTGGGAGGGAGATTTGTGCGGGTAATTCCATTTTCCCAAATTACTTAGGAAAGTAAATTTACTCTTAAGGGTTGGTGCAGACTTGGGGTTTCCCGGGACATGCGATCGCTGAAAAAAAGGTAGATGTACCTATTTTTTTCACAACATGCACCGTGATCATGTCGGATCGCCCGGGCGGTATTGCAGCAGGAAAACGCGCAATCTGCCTGGCACGACTGGGGTGTCACTAGAAAATAATGGCACTGACAGCACGATCGGCGGTGGTGTGCGATTCCGTGACCACCAAGCCATCCTCTCGGTTTCGTGCACGATGACCGGGCAGTCACGGATCGCACACCACTGCCAATGGGGTGCCATTATTTTCTAATGGCACCCCAGTCGTGCCAGGCAAATTGCGCGTTTTCCTGCTGCAATATCACCCTGCCCGTGCGGTTGCACACGATCGCAGTTGAAAACACTGCACGTTTATTCACATGCAGATGGGCGC